>NC_056621.1:4321489-4543989 GCF_018340385.1 Cyprinus carpio
TCTATCTATCATTCTATCTATCTGTTGTTCTATCCTATCTATTATATTTATCTCTTCATCTTCATCTCTCAGTGGAACTCTCATGGATATGACATGGCTAAGGTATTTGGTCCGAAGCTGACGTCGGTGTCTCCGGTGTGGCTTCAGCTCAGACGCAGAGGACCAGAGAGCTTCCACATCACCGGTCTCCATGACCATGATCCCGGTCTGATCACTTCCCTTCCTTCGTAAGACAATGATGCTTTATGAAGACAAAAAGGCAAATTATTTTCTTTAAGCACTAACGAGGCTTGTCTTTTCACAGCTTGGGTCAAAGCCGTGAGGAAGGCCAATAAAAAAAACAAAATACGTGAGTATGGATTTCATGTCATTGTGGAAGACATGAGGTAAATCTATCTGAAAGCGTCAGGTTCTCAGTGTGGTTTCTCTCTCAGTTCCTCGGCTGTTGTTTGACGGATGGTCCTATCAGGACTACATGAGCGTTCTGGACAGCGAGGATGAGATGGAGGAGCTGGGTCGAGAGGCGCTGGAAGTGGCAAAGGTGCTGTATTTATATGCTGTGTTCATGTCATGTTGGGATAATCATTTTTACAGTCTGTTTCCTGACTAGGATCCATATTCCACTTCATGGGACTTCAGTCAAAAGCCTGACTATAGGCCATATACTGTATTTAATCAGTGTGATTTCACTTTTGTGTAACCAAAATATACATGTATGCTGGCTAATCTGCTCTGATTGCGAGAGTCGTTGACTGACGGTGATTTTTCTCATTAGGCTGAAGGGTTTGATGGTTACACACTGGAGTTATGGAGTCAGCTTGGAGGAAATAAGAGAAAGTGAGTAAGAATATGTGTGTTGGTATTGTTTACTAGAACTGTTAAAATATTATTTTGATGATTGAAATAAAGCCGAAATAAAATATGAATATAAAACCTAAAAATCTTGAAAATATTGTTCTAAAAATATTGTCCCGGCAACCATTAAAATGAGTAAAACTGAAATAATGAAATAATGAAAAAAGAAAGAAAGATTGAAATATGAATAATTGCTGAAATTATATTCACACACTGTTTTTTAGTAAGTTTTTAAAATTTTATTTATTAAAAAATATATATATATTTTTTTTGTGAAAACCCTGACATTACTAAAACAGATAAAACCAAATTTTTATGACATCTTCATAAAATCTAAAAAATATTATATTCTGAATATGATAAATATTTGTTACAGAGAGCTGGTGCACCTGGTCACACACCTGTGTGAGACTCTGAAGGCTGGGAAGTTAACCTGTGTGCTGGTCGTCCCTCCTTCAGTCGCACCGGGGTAAATGACTATATTTCTTTTTCCATCTCAGTATTTCTACTGCATTGATTATGTTTACGTGAGCATAAATGTTGTGTCGTGTTCAGCTCTGGTCAGCCTGGCATGTTTGGACGGGAGGATTTTGAGAAACTGGCTCCAGTGGTGGATGCGTTCAGTCTGATGACGTATGATTACTCTGGACCGGGCAGGTCAGACACACACACACACACACACACACACACACACACACACACAGACACATATACACACACACACACACACACACACACACATATACACACCACACACACATATAACACACACACACACACACACACACACACATACACACACACACACACACACACATAAATACACACACACACACACTATATAACACACACACACACACACACACACACTATATATACACACACACACACACACACACACACACACACACACACACACAATGATTCCATTGGTAGTAATGATGATTTGCTTTTCATTGATTTCTGTTTCAAAATCATGCAGAAAAATTTTATGTTAAGCTTAAAATTATAAGGAAATTAAAAATTTGGCCTACAGGTAATTTAATGACTGATATCACATATCTGTACTGCTACTATTTTAGTTTTTATTAGTATATTGAATGAATTGTTATTTTAGTATTTAGAAATTTTAGTTATTAATCATTTTAAATGTCTATATAGTTTTTTAACTTTTATTTCGATTTTAGTTTATCTTAGTTCATCATTAAATTTATTTATTTTAATCCAGTTAGTCCCCCCCCACCCACCAAGTAATTGTTTATATTTAATTAACTATAATATCTCTGACTTGTACAGAAACTTTAAAACATGACAAATAGTTAAAAATAACAGTAAAAATACAACCTGATATCAGCTTGTAATAAAGAAATAAAAATGTAATTGCAGCTTTTTATCGCACAATTCTGACTTTTTTCCTCAGAACTCGTTTATATCACACGAAAAAAAATTGTTTTTATTTTTTACCTCATGTCGGAAACAAACTTCGATAGTTTCTAATATAAGACAATTAGACAAAAAACAGATCAAATTGGCTAATATTGATATTGTGTATCCTATTTAAAGTGTCCTTTAAAAGATGTTTTATTGATCTGTCATTATATTTTAAGTGGTGATTAATGTTTTTATGTGAACTAAATTATTTTCCGCATTTTTGTAAACACACAGATATTTTTGTAAATGTTTAGCTCACCATCGACACCCAGTTCCCCAGAATTCAACATTGGCTCTTGAAAAACCCACACAGTCTGGCCATCATGAGTTTTCTTCTGAAGATGTTGATTGTCTGTGATGCTGTTGTGTTTCAGGCCGGGTCCGAGCGCTCCTCTGCCCTGGGTCAGAGAGTGTGTGCTGCAGCTCGCGCCTCACAGCCAGTGGAGACACAAGATCCTGCTGGGAATCAACCTGTACGGACTGGACTTCAGCAGCCACGGCGGAGCGGAGCCGCTGCTGGGCACCAGGTACACGCTTCATTCATTAAAACACTCGCTTAGCAAAATTATTGCTCTCAGATGAAATTAACTGTGCTAGTTATTTGTTTATTATTTCTTTTAAAGTATAAAAATATATTTTTAGATAAAATATAAAAGATTTTGTAATATAACAATATTTAAATTAAATATTTAATTAAAAAAAAGTTAATTCAATTTTTCAAAAAAAAATTTTTTTTACCAAGCCAACTTTAGTAAAATTTTTATTATTAAGCTTGTATATTTAATATCAGTTTAATCTGATAAATCTAAATTGCCTATATATTGTTTTTATATTTACAAAAAATAACTTAAATTCATAGTATATAGATAGTCTTGTTTTCCTTGAGACGGAAAAAAACTATTTTATGAAGTCTCATTTTGTGATGATATTTACTACATTATGTCCTACATACTCGTATTCTGACCAGAAAGCCTCAAAAAAAAAGAGAGAGAATTAAACATTCATAATGTAATGAAAAATGTTTAATTTTAATGTAGCTATCAAGTTATTGCTCTTGGAAAACCCATTTTAACGGTTGTTAAATGTCCAAGTTTGATTCATAAAAATGTAACTTTGAATTGCCTTAGTTTTCCTTAAAATTTGAAAAAAAGGTATATTTTTAAGTATTAGTTTTTTCACGTTTTATGTTTTATATAACA
The DNA here is from genome assembly GCF_018340385.1 of Cyprinus carpio. Classification (NCBI taxonomy): domain Eukaryota; kingdom Metazoa; phylum Chordata; class Actinopteri; order Cypriniformes; family Cyprinidae; genus Cyprinus; species Cyprinus carpio. The sequence goes on from NC_056621.1 coordinate 4,324,975, forward strand.
TTTAATCGGTAAAAAAGTACTTCTGAAGTTGACAGTGAGAGTTTTGAAGTGTCAGTGACTTCCAGAAGCACATTTAATCTTTATTTTCGTTCAGGTATGTTGAACTGCTGAAGGAAGTGAAACCCAAACTGCAGTGGGACGAAAATACTGGAGAACATTTCTTCAATTATAAAAGGTTAAACACACACACACCATCTTACTGTACACAGAGTTAGTAATGCTATGAAGAAAATTAGCTTGCATTAAAAAAAACAGACATTTGAATAATATTATTGCTTGTGTTTCAGGAGTAATGGAGTGAAGCATGTTGTTTACTACCCCACTTTAAAGGTAAATTTCTTATGGTTAATATAAAATATTGAAGGGGCTTGTGGGTATTATCCAGTTATGGGACTTGCTCTCTCTCCTCTAGTTTCTCCAGCTTCGTATCGCCTTGGCAGCTGAACTGGGAACAGGGATTTCCATGTGGGAACTGGGACAAGGACTGGACTATTTCTATGATCTTTTGTGACCCGTTCGACTGTGACCTGACCTCCGTCTGTCTGATTTGCTTCCAAATAATAAAGTGCAATTTAATAAAGCACTTCGGATATTTATGAAAATACTGTGGTTGAGCATGCCAATAAAGTTATTTTTAATTACGTCTATTATCATGCGCATTCTTGGCAGTAAATCAGCATTTTAATGTGATTTATTTTATTCAGCAATACAATTTAAGGTACAGATTTGTGATTTCATACTGTATTATGTTCATAATACTGCACATTAAAGATTTAATTTCTTTTAGGTTGCAAATCATAACCTTGTTAAAGCAGCACTGAATTTTTTTGGGCAAGATAATGAAACAAAACATAATTCAGAACAGGGCTGCATTCCCCAAAAGCATCGTAAGTTGATCGTAGCTCCATTGGTTTCCATCGACCATGTGCTTAAGCTTACAATGCTTTTGGGAAACGCAGCCCAGATCAGTTCCTCTTATCATGATCTACATATTCACAGGATATATAAAAAAAAAAAAATAGTTCCAGTTCCTGTAAAACTGACCCATCTTACACTTTACACGAATGTTCAAAAGTTAGGCTTCACAACAACATCCGTGACACTTTTAATTACCAAAGAAAATCATAATCATGTTTGCACCAACAAATGGAAGTCTGATGGATTTAAAAGCTGAAATGTGGTGTTTTTTAGTTATTTTAGTGGATTTCATGTTCTTGGGGAAATTCTGGCATTATCAAATTTAAAAAATAAAGCCTTTTATTACAGTGCATAGCTTTGAAATTAATTTACAGGTTTTTTTTAAATATATAAAGCATTTGCTCCTTTCTAAGCATTCAAATTAAAATATTTTATAGGCAAAAAAATTAATTTTAAGTGATGAACTAAACTCTGGAGTGCAAACATTTGGAGTGACATCTTGGCATGATTTTCATATTTGTGAATGTGCTTTCAACAGGCATTTCTAAAACACTTCTGGTTCACATTTGGTTGGTGTGGTCCCTTGTTCGTTCCCTTCTGAACAGCTGAAGCATTTATCTGCTGCTGCACAGCAGAATCAGGTTATTGACGGCCGCTGATGTGGACTGAACGTTTTGGCCCGTTACAAGATGGCGGTCCAGAACCACGTGAACGGCGTCCTCGATGCTCGCTGTGAGGAATTCATTTGATTTAGTTAAAAACTATGCTTCAAATTAATACAATTATCACATGATAAAAGGGATGAAGGTCACCTAAAAATACATTGATGTGTTACTTTTGATATAAAAAAAAAAAAAAAATTACCAGCTTTCAAATTCTGCCAATTTTATTGCGAACTCTAAACAAAAAGTTTGGTGCTTTTTAAAGTTTACAGCACAAAATACACATAAATGAACAACAAGGTATGTTGAAAGATTAAGTTCAACTTATTGAATGTGTCATATATCATGTAATCGGTCAGTCAGTATTTCAGTCGAGGAAAAATCGATAAATTCTTTTTTTTTCTAAATATTTGTATGTTTGAATAAATCTCACGTTTTATTTTTTTTATTTTTTTAAAGATGAAAGCATTAGTGTTGATGTATAATACATTATTAAAAATTTATAAGTTATTAAACTGCCTTATAGTTTGAATGTTTGTACACAAATCACAAAATCAGCAGGAGATCAAATAAATATTCTCCCCACTGTACAAGTGGTAACTAAATAAATGTTTTTAAATACAGAGAGAGAATGTTAAAAGCACATTTTAGTTTATATTCACGGTGTCCCAAAATAGCACAGTTGAGTACACTTAGTTGATCTTAAGTAGTACTAAAGAATAATTTTTATTATATCAAGTACAAAATTAGTGAGCTTAAATAAAGCACTTTAAGTACATTATGCAAGTGTACTTTTTTTTTTAACCTGGGAGGGTTCCTTGAATCCTTTACCACATTAATTGCAGTATATTTTTCCCTTGGGAAAAACTGACATACTGTATCTGATATATATCTAAATTAATAAATATCAAATCGAAAATTTACTTAAATCGCAAGCTTGTGACTCGAAATTAAACTGGGAGAGATATGTCAATACCCAGCCCTAATTACAACCAAAATGTGAGCTGTTCCTCAAACAAAGCTGTCAGAAGACTTCAAATACAGCAATATAGTGGATGACTTTTATGAGTTGGGATTGACTTTAATAAACCTCACCTGTATAAGATCCACCATTGTCTTTGATGAAATCCTCCACAATCAGCGGCAGGTTAGCAAATTCAGGAGAACGTACCAGCTCAAACACAGAGGGCTGTCAAAAACATCACATTACAGTAGCTTTTCCATCATTAATCCATGGTTTGTTGATTCATATTACATTATCACTCACCCCAGTCATACTGTAGCCACTAAATATCCATTTCTGTTCCTCTGTAGCACAGCAGAGAGCAGCTACACCCTGTCCCACAGCACACACGGGCTCTACAATCACACAGACACCAATCAAGCAAACCTATCTCAGTTTATAGAGACCTAAAAACCATGCAATCCAACCCTCTCCATTGACTTTCTATTGCGGGAAGCTGCCTCCTTGTCATTTCTGACTTGTAACAAAAAACAGAACAATGCCTAAAAGCTGCTTTGTGGGTGTGGCCTAAATGCGCTCTGTCTCTATGGATTAAACCCTGAGCTGTCTAAGAAGCAGAGACCCTCACTTTGATGAGAAATGAAGTGGGACAGGATTCGTGCGAGGGATCCGCTGTGGGCGAGATCGTTCAGGGCTCCCGGACAGTCGGGGATCAGCAGCGCCTGATAGCGGGCCCCTGAAACATCACACATATGCTGATGTCAGAAATGCACTTATGCACTCAGAGTCAAGAAAGCAAAGAGATATCAGACCATCGATAGACTCCAGCTTGGCCGGGTTGGCGTAGGGTTTGACGCTGAACTCTTGCACCCATCGGGCTGTGCTGTCATCCACACCCGAAAAGTCGATGGGCTTCCCCTGTGAGACAAAAAGAGACAGATTTGACGCATCCAGCACATTGCGTGTGGTATATAGATGAATAAACACTGATTTGTAGATGCTGCAGTGTGTGTTTCCTCACGCCAGGTGTCGCTGTCTGCAGGTTAAACACTGAACTGCACAAATTAAAACACTGATGGAACGACCGCGCTAACACTCCTGCAGGAAAACAGAACACAGTTCAATAACAGAAGACACTAACAAAAGAGTATCGGTGTTCAAAGTACAATGTTTTTACCATCTGATCATTTATTTGGGTCCTGCAACTTTTTTTAGACTTTTTTTTTTTTAATTGATCATTATATAAAAGCACTTTGAATAAATAAAGTCCAAAAGACTAATGAGATCTTTCACAAAAAATAGACAAATATAAAAGCTGCATTGAAAATTTATTGACACTAAATGAATTTGGATATATTATGACCTATGAACTTATTTCATTTAGATTAAATGTATACAAAGACTATATTTTTAAAAGAATGTCACATAATCAGCTTAATTAGGAAAGTAGATATCCATTTTCAAGACCACAAACATTAAATAACATTTCAAAAGTTATGAAGTTCTTATTTCATATAATATATTTTCAAAAAAAGAAAATATAATATACAATTAGAAAATGTTATTATATAGGCTACATATACATACATATATATATATATACACACAGTACAGACCAAAAGTTTGGAAACATTACTATTTTTAATGTTTTTGAAAGAAGTTTCTTCTGCTCATCAAGCCTGCATTTATTTGATCAAAAATACAGAAAAAAAAATGTAATATTGTGAAATATTATTACAATTTAAAAATAATTGTTTTTAAATTTATTATACTTTAAATTATCATTTATTTCTGTGATGCAAAGCTGAAATTTTTAGGATCATTATCACATGATCCTTTAGAAATCATTCTAATATGATGATTCATTATCAAAGTTGGAAACAGTTCTGCTGCTTGATATTTTTTCAGAACATGTGATACTTTTTTAGGATACTTTGTTGAATAAAAAGTAAAAAAAAAAAAAAAAAAAGCTATATTTTTTAAAATATAAATATTTGTAATAACAATATACACTACTGGTCAGTAATTTGGGGTCAGTAATTTTTTTTTTTTTGTTTCTTTTTTTTTAATAAAATCAATACTTTTTATTCAGCAAGGATGTGTTAAATTGATACAAAAAAAGTGATAGTAAAGAAAATATATTATTAGAATATATATTTATTAGAATTTTTTTTTTTTTAATAAATGCAGTTCTTTTTAACCTTTTATTCACCAAATATATTAGACAGCAGAACTGTTTCCAACACTCATAATAAATCAGAATATTAGAATGATTTCTAAATGATCATGTGATAGACTGGATGTTACATGTGACACTGAAGGCTGGAGTAATGATGCTGAAAATTCAGCTTTGCATCACAGGAATAAATTATTTTTTAAAGTATATTTCAAATAGAAAACTATTATTTTAAGTTGTAATAATATTTTACAATATTACTGTTTTTTTTTCTGTATTTTTGATCAAATAAATGCAGGCTTGATGAGCAGAAGAATCTTCTTTCAAAAACATTAAAAATAGTAATGTTTCCAAACTTTTGACCTGTACTGTAATATATAGCAATGTGGTTTTGTAAAATCTTCATTTAGTGCGATTTTTGGTTAATTATATTTAATAAAAAATAAGAAATATTAAATAGGTATGGTCAGTCTGAGTCACAAATATCATCATTACTATTTATTATTACACTAATAATATATGGAACCTATACAACAATTTAAAAACATACAAAAATGTAATGTACCGATTCAATGATAATAAAGTTCGGACTTCAATTATATTTTGACGACCTACTCAAATAGAAACTGTCCTCGGTTTCCATTTCAGAAATCCATGAACCGTGCTGTAAATATTCATGTTCATTTTACCTGCAGATGCAGCACTGGCCACGATCAGACATGTAGGTTTAGATGTCATTTCAGATGCTTTCGATCACCAAATTGACTGGTTTTCGATTATATAGAGACTGAGCATTAACAAACGATAATGCCAATGCTAACGTCAACAATAACCTACTAAATACACGTACTGGAATGTAATGGATTAAGTGAATTTACGATAAAACAGAACCGAGATCATTTGATCAGCTGCTTGTTGTCATGGTCCGTCGGTTATAAAGTTCCGGGTTCCGGGTAAAACAGTCGCTGTTTAAGTAGTTCCTATATGCACATGTACACTTGAAATGCACATTTTATATCATAATTATTTTATTAACGAGCTTTTTTAACAGGAAATCTACAGACACAGTGAATACTTTGAATGTTACTTCCACCTGATGAAAATAAGTTAGTGTTTTTTTTTATTAGAGCAAACAAAGCATGTAAAAATGCACATCTGTCATTTTAAGTTTAAACCAGTAATAAAGATTACAACCCATTTTAATGATGAAAGGGTGCTGATAATTAATGTTTAATAATAAATGGCAGATAAATTCTTTATGTATTTGAAGGCATTTGTGAGAGTAAAATTGACATTTCCACTGATTTATTTTTCAGGGAAGAAAAAAAAACAATAAAAAAATCTCATTTTGAACACACTGCTTCTAAAAATCTTTGCTTAAAACAATGCAATTAAATGTTTATTTTGATTTATTTTTTAGTGAAGACAAGATATATTGAGCTGTCATCCTGCGTTACTGTGACACATTCATGAAACCAAACAACATAACACCAAACAGACAGTAATGCAGACAGCAGGAAGGCTTTTTTGGTGTTGGTGTCAATAATTATCTTCTTTCTCAGTATATTTCTTCTTTCAAACTTTGATACAAGCAGCAGGTAAAAATCATCCCTACAATCTGGAACAGACAGAGAAGGCTAAAGGTTAAAACCTATGAAATGGCAACAAATGCAAATAGGAGTGAATATATTTGCTGGAATTATATCAGAGTTGCTCGCCTGAATGAATGCAATCCCAAGACCCACTGAGCCCAAAATTATCAGGTGCTGAAGAATAAACTCCTCTAGTTTGGATATGCAGCCTCCCTGAAAAAGAACAAAAAATTTAAAATCTTAACAATGTCTCAAAATATTCAGATTTTCAAACATACCAAAGTATGCAATTAAAAGATCTCAAAACGAATGCAAACATTTCTCATCAAATTCTTCCAAAGCCGAATTATCTGAGATCCTTGCCTTAAAACACAAAGGAGAAACATCTGAGACAAAGTTGTTACTATAATAACTGCATAAGCTATAAAAGTGCAATACAATTGTGCGTTCAGTCGTCTGAACATACCTCCACTTTGTAGATGTTGGATGGGTGGTCTCTGACTCCACAGCCCTCTGTGGGGGTCTTACAGCAGCTGTCGGGCACCAGGCGTTTACTGGCAATGGAGGTATGTATCCAGGCCCCTTCCCTCCAGTCCGCCGAGCTGTTACTGCCACAGCACTTCAGCTGCATCGTAAAACAGATGGAGCGCGGGAACGAGAGAAGAGTTCATTCTTGTGACGGGTGGATTGTTTTCCCATGGGCTAGTGGTGTCTGATGGTGTGACGCATAAACTCACATGCTCACAGACTGAGAAAGTGTGTGTTTAAAAGCCTTCTTTGTTATGATATTGTAAGACTTTAAACTTCAAAGCTGTTGAAAAACTGAAACATGCACGCATGAGTATAGGTTGAAACTAGACTGTGCGCTTGACAAAGTCTTGTCTTAAATGTTAGAAGTTACTTGAAAGTGTTACAGGTTTCTAAGGTGTTCTATACAGCTGTCAGGTAGTTCGAATGATAGAACGACAGAACGATAGAACGAACGAACGATAGATAGATAGATAGATAGATAGATAGATAGATAGATAGATAGATAGAACGATAGATAGAACGATAGATAGATAGATAGATAGAACGACTTTTAGACGATTAGATAGAACGATAGATAGAACGATTAGATAGATAACGATAGATAGATAGATAGATCGATAGATAGGACGATAGTCGATAGAATAGATAACGATAGATAGACGTAGAAGATAGATAGATAGATAGATAGATAGATAGATAGATAGATAGATAGATAGAACAATAGGTAGATAGAACAATAGGTAGATAGATAGAACGATAGATAGAACGATAGAACGATAGATAGAACGATAGAACGATAGATAGATAGAACGATAGAACTATAGATAGAATGATAGAACGATAGATAGAACGATAGAACGATAGAACGATAGATAGAACGATAGATAGAACGATAGATAGATAGAACGATAGACAGAACGATAGATAGATAGAACGATAGACAGAACGATAGATAGAACGATAGTACGATAGATAGATAGATAGAACAATAGAACGAACGATAGATAGAACGATAGATAGAACGATAGATAAAACGATAGATAGATAGATAGATAGATAGATAGATAGATAGATAGATAGATAGATAGATAGATAGAACGATAGATAGATAGATAGATAGATAGATAGAACAATAGATAGATAGATAGAACGATAGATAGAACAATAGATAGATAGATAGATAGAACAATAGATAGATAGATAGATAGAACGATAGATAGAACAATAGATAGATAGATAGATAGAACAATAGATAGATAGATAGATAGAACAATAGATAGATAGATAGATAGAACAATAGATAGATAGATAGAACGATAGATAGAACGATAGATAGATAGATAGAACGATAGAACGATAGATAGAACGATAGAACGATAGAACGATAGATAGATAGAACGATAGAACGATAGATAGATAGATAGATAGAATGATAGATAGAACAATAGATAGATAGATAGATAGATAGATAGAACGATAGATAGAACGATAGATAGATAGATAGATAGATAGATAGATAGATTGATAGATAGATAGAACGATAGAACGATAGATAGAATGATAGATAGATAGAACGATAGATAGAACGATAGAACGATAGATAGATAGAACGATAGATAGAACGATAGAACGATAGATAGATAGAACGATAGAACGATAGATAGATAGATAGAATGATAGATAGAACGATAGATAGAATGATAGATAGATAGATAGATAGATAGATAGATAGATAGATAGATAGATAGATAGATAGGTAGATAGATGATAGATAGATAGATAGATAGATAGATAGATAGATAGATAGATAGATAGATAGATAGATAGATAGATAGATAGATAGATAGATAGATAGATAGATGACTGTCTCACGTCTTGCTGGAGGTGGTCGATGGCTCTAGTGATGTGCTCTTGTCCAGGCTGCTGGTAGTTTTGCACCATCCTCTCTTTCAGATCGGCTCTCAGCTCAGCGTTCAGCTGAAATCACAGATAAATCCATCAGAATACAGATCTAGAACTATAAATCATTCTCTATATTTAGCAAGTGCTGTAAAAGTCTGTTTTCATTCACAGATACAAAGGAAAACCTCATATATTAAAGGAACCATTCAAAATGATAATTCCGTCATTAATTACTTCCGAACATGATGTTATTTTTTCCCTTGGAACACGGAAGAATGTTCATGTAACCTTCAGTGTGCCACGGAAAAAATAACAGCATACTGGTTTGGAATGACATGAGATTGAATGAGTAAATAATGACAGTGTTTTTATTTTTGAGTGAACTGTTTCTATTGAAGTAAAAATCGATCTATAAATATGCAAGTTTAGTTAGATTATTTGCCTATGTAGTTGTTTACCTGGTAGCAGAGAGGAAAACACTGAAGGAAAAGGAGGAAGAAGACAAAGGGTTTTATAAAGATGGAAAAGCAGGAAAGTGGATGGAAAGCATGCACACATAACACTCGACGTGTGTATGTGGGTTTAACATCAATATGAGGAGATAACAGTTAAATTAGGACATAATCTGATTACATTTCTATGATATTCATGGCAATATTGCAACCATGTTTATCAAGTTGTTATTCACATGCATACATAAAGATGTTGAAAAAAACTGAAAAAAGAGGGTACAGAAACATTTAACAGGATAAGAGAGAATTCATCCAAATTAAACAAATAGAAACGTAGCGTTTATTCCTCATCCTGAATGAGAGTTTACCTCCTGATAATAGACGTAAGCCAGAATTCCAGCTGTGATCTCCAGAAGGAAGATTAACAACAACAGCACAAAGAACTATAGAGACAAAAAAAGAGAGAAAAAAATCATCAATACATATATTTTGACACCAGGTTTGAGGGTCAGTAAATATTGACAATTTCATTTTTGTATGACTGTTCTTTATAGGGATAGTTCATCTATGCAACCACCACTTTGACCCTTCAAAACGCTCATAAAGAGATCACAAAACTAATCCATATAAATTTAGCGGTTTCATAGTTCATTACAAATGTTAATTTGTGTTCCTAAGATAAACGAAAGACTTACGGGTTTGAAACGACATGAGAGTGAGCCAATGACAACAGAATTTTCCTTTTTGGGTGAACTAGCCAAGTGAAAAATGAATATACCAAAAGGTATTTGAAATACGTGTATTTCATGCTAAATGTACTACAAAATACATTTACACATACATTCTCGCTTTAAGAACCTTCTCTCTGATGTTCATCAGCTATTGGAAATGTGAACAAATAGCATCTGAGGAATTACGCAGCTGATGAAGGTTAAAAGCATTATTCTTCCCTCTGTTTTCTGTGCCCACCACTCATCTTTCATTCCTCTATTCTGGATTCACTCCCTACTCATTTCTCTATACTCTCTCTCTCTCTCTCTCTCTCTCTCTCTCTGCTGGCTGTCATTCCTCAGTTATGACTCAGTTTCTAAGTCTGACCTCTTAAAGATACACAAGTCTTTATTTAAATCAGATATGTTGACAGCTTTGAGACAACTAAGAGACACACATATGAGCACCATCAAACTGATTTAGAAAGCACAAAAAGTCACGTTAGTGTGACTGCATGTTCCCAGAATAATCCCTGGCTTCTGTGTGTAAGAATCCACACGGCTACTGTAATCCAGTGTTTACACTGTCCTCTTTGTCCATTACTCATAATATTTCACTTTGTGGTCTGGCAGAGGTTTTTGTGTTGATCTTTTCACAGGCTGCTCTCAGATGATTCATTAGAAACATTTGCAAGGCCAAAACCATTCACTTGGTTCCTTCCTTTGTTAAAATAGCCTTTGTGTTGGTGGTGCTTCCTAGTCAAGCAACACAATTTAGGGTGAGTTAACCAACCAAAAAAATTATATATATGAAACTTTCACACATAATTCATCCTGCTCTGTGATAAATGATGAGACTTTTTTGCCTTGGGTTGGAATGTTTTGACTCAGGGCAGTAAGCAACCACCTAGCAACCCCCCAGAACACTCTAGCAACCACATAATAATGCTTTGAACACACTCAAAACACACAAGCATCCAGATAGCATAGATGAATGCTGAAATTGTGATGAAACATTGGATTTGCTCGAACCACAAGCAGTTCTGTCTTGGCCAAGTTGAGTTGAAGGTGATAGTGCTTCATCCAGCAAGAAATGTCTGTTAGACAAGCTGAGATGCGAGCAGCTACTGATGGATCATCAGGATGGAATGAGAGGTAGAGTTGAGTGTCATCAGCATAGCAGTGATATAAAAAAGCCATGTTTCTGAATGACAGAACCTAGTGATGCCATGTAGACATAGAAGAGAAGTGGTCCAAAGTGGTCCAAGAACTGAGCCCTGAGGCACCCCAGTAGTTAGATTTTGTGACTTGAACACCTCACCTCTCCAAGATCTGAGAGATAAGACTCAAATCACAGGAGTGTGGTTCCTGAGATGCCCTTTGCCAGTAGGGTTGACATGAGGATCTGGTGGTTAACCGTGTCAAAAGCAGCAGACAGATCCAGCAAGTTAAGTATTGAAGATTTTGAATCCGCTCTTGCCAGTCTTAGGGCATCAACAACTGAAAGCAAGGCAGTCTCAGTTGAATGTCCACTTCTGAAGCCAGATTGGTTGCTGTCGAGGAGGTCGTTCTGTGTAAGAAAGCCAGAGACTTGGTTGAATACAGCTCGTTCAAGTGTTTTTGCAATGAAAGTAAGAAGGGAAACCTGTCTGTAGTTCTCTAAAAGAGATGGGTTAAGGGTGGGTTTCTTAAGTAGTGGGGTTATACCACATGGTTAACATCATGGTAACACTTTAAAACACTCAGAACACCCTAGCAACCACATTACAATACTTTAACAACACTCATAACACCCTAGCAACCACATACCAGACTCTTTAAAACACCCATAACACCATAGCAATACTCAGATCACCCTAGCAACCACATTGCATTACTTTAAAAACACCCAGAACACCCTAGCAACACTCAGAATACCATAGCAACCACATTGCATTACTTTAAAAACACCCAGAACACCCTAGCAACCTCATACGAGACTCTTTGAAAAAACAACCAAGAACACCCAAGCAACACTCAGAACACCCTAGAAACCTCATACCAGACTCTTTAAAACACCCAGAACACCAAAGCAACACCCAGAACACCCTAGCAACCACATACCAGACTCTTTAAAACACCCATAACACCATAGCAATACTCAGAACACCCTAGCAACCACATTGCATTACTTTAAAAACACCCAGAACACCCTAGCAACACTCAGAATACCATAGCAACCACATTGCATTACTTTAAAAACACCCAGAACACCCTAGCAACCTCATACCAGACTCTTTAAAATACCCAGAAAGTTCCAAGCAACACTCAGAACACCCTAGCAACCACATACCAGACTCTTTAAAACACCCATAACACCATAGCAATACTCAGAACACCCTAGCAACCACATGGCATTACTTTAAAAACACCCAGAACACCCTAGCAACACTCAGAATACCATAGCAACCACATTGCATTACTTTAAAAACACCCAGAACACCCTAGCAACCTCATACGAGACTCTTTAAAACACCCAGAACACCAAAGCAACACCCAGAACACCCTAGCAACTTCATACCAGACTCTTTAAAACACCCAGAACACCAAAGCAACACCCAGAACACCCTAGCAACCACATACCAGACTCTTTAAAACACCAAGAACACCCTAGCAATACTCAGAACCACCTACCAACCACCTTGCATTACTTTAAAAACATTCAGAACACCCTAGCAACACTCAGAATACCCTAGCAACCACATTGCATTAGTTTAAAAACACCCAGAACACCCTAGCAACCTCATACCAGACTCTTTAAAACACCAAGAACACCCAAGCAACACTCAGAACACCCTAGAAACCTCATACCAGACTCTTTAAAACACCCAGAACACCAAAGCAACACCCAGAACACCCTAGCAACCTCATACCAGACTCTTTAAAACACCAAGAACACCCAAGCAACACCCAGAACACCCTAGCAACCACATACCAGACTCTTTAAAACACCCAGAACACCCTAGCAACCTCATACCAGACTCTTTAAAACACCCAGAACACCAAAGCAACACCCAGAACACCCTAGCAACCTCATACCCAGACTCTTTAAAATCAACACCCATAGCAACCTAGTACCAGACTCTTTAAAATACCCAGAACATAGCACCTAGCAACCTCATACCAGACTCTTTAAAAACACCCAGAACACCAAAGCAGACACCCAGTCAACACGCACAGACTCTTAAAAACACACCTAGCACCCCACATACCAGACTCCCAAACAGACTCTTTAAAACACCAAGAACACCCTAGCAATACTCAGAACCACCTACCAACCACCTTGCATTAATTTAGAAAAATTTAGCAACACTCAGAATACCCTAGCAACCACATTGCATTAGTTTAAAAACACCCAGAACACCCTAGCAACCTCATACCAGACTCTTTAAAACACCCAGAACACCAAAGCAACACCCAGAACACCCTAGCAACCACATACCAGACTGTTTAAAACACCCAGAACACCCTAGCAACCTCATACCAGACTCTTTAAAATACCCAGAACACCCAAGCAACACTCAGAACACCCTAGCAACCACATTGCTATAATTTAAAACACTCAGAACACCCTAGCAACCACATTGCAATACTTTAAACATTTAAACACGCCGAAAAACCTTTGAATTGTAGTTGTGACTGCTGTCTGCTGCCACTTGTAACGTTACCCATAATGCTCTCTCACCACTATAAGAAGACCTCTTTGTTCCCTGATGGTGGCGCAGCAGCCCAGCATCCCGGTGAACACCACGACGGCCCCTGCACCAATCAGGATGAAGGCCGCAGCCGAGTAGGTGCTGGAGGACAGAAGGCTGATGTAGTCGCTTTTATCCACCAGAGTCCATATTCCCACTGCCATCACAGCGCCACCTGCCAGCTGGGAGGAGGAGGTACAGTCATGGCTCTTTCTGAAGCAGAATTTACTAAACTTACTGATGTTGTTAGATTTGATGCCTTACAGTGAATTCATTCATCCTTAAAAAGGAAAACAGAAGATCTTTCTTTTCAAATACATTTAAACAACAATAGCTTAAACCATACCATGATTAACTAAAACATTATTATTAAATACATATTATTATACATAATTATTCACACATATACGCGCACACACACACACACACACACACACACACACACACACACACACACACACACACACACACACACACACACAGGCCTATATTTGATGAAAAAATTATAAAATGAGTTAATGAGTTGAAGTTGGACATTTACTAAAACTGAAACTGAAATAAAACATTAATTAAAAGAGAATTGTTAAAATACTATAAGCACATAACAGAATTAATGAATGAAATATACTGAAAATATAAAAATAAATGCTCATTATTATTAGATATAAGTAAATATAAACATTAAAATAATATATTTAATATAATATATTATTTAATATAATAATATATAATGAATTTATTAATTATTCAAAAGATTAATTGCATCCAAAATAAAAGTTTTTGTTTACATAATATATGTGTGTGTACTGTTTGTTTATTATGTGTGTATATATATATATATATATATATTTATATAAACACACACATACAGTATATATTTTGAAAATTTTTACATGTATATACATTTCTATATTTCTATTATTATATTTTGTATTATATATAAATATATTTAAAATATAAACATAAAATTTTTCTTAAATGTATACATGCATGAATTTATAAATACACAATAAATATACACAGTATATATTTTGGATGTGATTAATCATTTGACAGCACTAATTATAATATATAAATAATAATAAAATAACACTGCTATTGAGTTGCTTTTCTGTGGTCAAGCTGGTCTGGTTAGGTTATCTGTGTGATCTTTTGGTTTTGATATAAGATGTGGGGGAACATATAAACAAGGGGGGAGTTTTATATAATGTGTATACTCGTCTTAAAAATCTAATATCTTTTCTTTCTTTTTTTTCAAGACTGGTAATTAACTTTCTAAATTCAGTTACAAAATGGTAGATTGGTGTTATTTGAATCTGAAAGGTAAGACTGATTACCTCTTGGTTAACTGCTAGTTTGCTCAAAGTACTTCTTAAGACATATTCCTAACACAGTGCCTATGTTTATGCAACTGGCCCCAGCTTGGCCTTCTTGGAAGACCACATAAAACTAGCCTAAACTGGTTTATTGTTCATTCAGCTAGTGTAGGTTAGTTATACCAACTAATTGAACAGTAAACCACTTTAGGCTACTTTTAGCTATTTTCTCAACAGACTAACCAAGATCAAACCAAAATACAAACTCACCCAAAAGAAAAGATTGAAGATGAACAGAAGGTATTTGAGGCATATTGTCCCACAGCTATTGGTTTTTTCCTCAGCATCTGCCATCCTGAAATGGTAATAGATTTTACAAACACTTTCAAGATGCCATCCACTTGACAGGTCTGAGAAAAACCATGAATCCAGCTTCTTTATCTACTACAGGCCTTATTGGACTGAACTAACCCTACGTTTTACTGCTGTGATCAAAACTAATACATTTAAACCTATTTCAAAATAAAATCTTAAGTTCAGTTGCTGCCTTAAATTAAGTATAATAAACTTGATTGTCATTTATGCTTAAATTACATTAAACTGACTCATAAATTAAAGTTGAATTTCATGTAACTCATAAAAAAGGTTGAATTTTGCTCAATTTGAAAACATTTCTCATTAAAGCAGTTGTGCTGCTTCATATTTTTGTGGAAACCATGCTACATGTTCTCATTATTCTTTGAATGTTCAAAATAACAGCATTTATGTGAAACCGAAATCTTTTATAACATTATAAATACTGTCACTTTTGATTAATCTAATGTATACTTATTGAAAAAAGCAATACTTTCTCTCTCTCTCTCTCTCAAAAAAAAAAACAAACGTACTGACCTAAACTTTTGAACAGTGGTGTAAATATTACAAATATTTTTCTATACGACAAATATTTCTTTATTTTATTTAATTTTGGGGTGAAATAATAGAATAAGTTGCACTATACTGACAGTTTGAAGTTGGTGAATTCTTACTCTGAGTAAATAAACGTGTGCAGTTCATTTCGGGGGTGGGTGTGGATGCGGGCCTCTGTCCAGGAAACTGTTTTTAGTCAGAATTATGATCTTTTTCTCTCTCTCTCTCCTATACTACAGCGACAGGATGAGTGACTCACAGAGAGAGAGAGACTTTTACTACTGTAACCTCACCCAGCCGCCTCTATGAGCAGATATAACTCCAGCCGCCTGACTAACACCAACACGTCTGCAGTCTGGGAAACAGACGCCACCAAGACACTAAGGCTTGTGTTTTTACACCTGCCTGTTCTGGGACATGCTGCTGACAGCAACTAAATAGCAAATAATATTATTTTATTCCATTATATAGGCCTATAACCAGTGTTGGGAAGTAATTAGTTACATGTAACATAACTAATGTAATTACAAAATAAATGTAACTGTTACAGTTACTGAGAAAAAAAATGTGTATTTAAATTACAATTTTAAATACAAATACAATTTTAAATTTTAGGTACTCATGAAAATGTTACTGATTACAAAGGGAGCTACATCTGAATTTTTTCACAGGCACCCACATACAGATTTAATTGATTCATGAGATGCCAATGTTTCAAGAGTTTAAGACACATGCTTATTCAATAACTGTTTTATTTCCTATTTATTTTACATTTGTTAGAAATTTAGAAAAGTAATCAAAAAGTAATCAAATGTTACATTCCTTTAATAAAGTAATTGAAAAGTTACACTACTTTTTACATTTTAAATAGGGTAACTTGTAATCTGTAACCTATTACATTTCCAAAGTAACCTTCCCAACACTGCCAATAACATTTTTTATGGATTTAAAAAAAATAATTATTATTATTTGCTTCAGCCTATAGTATAATATAATATATAATTCTGTAGGTTTAAGGAAATAAAACTTTTTTTATATTTTACTGATAAATTTGTTTTGGGGAGCCACATTTGTCTGAATGGAGAGTCTGGTCACCACAGGAATAAATAAATCTGATTTTTCAAAGCATCGTCTGTGCCTCATATACACACGTCACGGACTGAATTGTGTTCATGTCTCCTGGAAGGAGTGCTGAAAATTTGTACTTAAGTACTGTTACATTGCTGAAATAATACTCAATTACAAGTAAAAGTACTGGTGTCAAAACAGTACTTAAGTAAAAGTACAAAGTACTCCTCTCAAAAACTACTCAGAGTACTAGTTACTTTTTAGCTGGCGATATTGAATGAATTTCCAAATAATATTCATATGTGGATAACAGCTACTTTGAACAAAACCCACTTTTATCTTATTGACAAAGTACGTGAATTAGTGGTCAAGATACAGGAATTTCTAACTTCAATACCTTGAAAATATCAATATTAATGTACCCGTGAACCCGTGAACCCGTGAACCGGAAGTTGCAACTGACTTCAGTGTTGTGATGTATTTCCAAGTGAAATGGAATATTGAATAAAGGGCTGGGTTTTATTGTGGTGCACCTCCACTCCACCTCTTGCTCATTGCAGATTCATGGTTGGATAGGAGTGGTTAAAGGGGTCATTTTATGCTCTTTTACAAAGTCTTGATTTCGTTTTGAGAGTGTACTAACATGCTCTCATGCTTGGTGGTTCGAAAAACGCTTTATTTTTCACATAATTTACATTATTATAATACACATCCTGGCACAAACGGCTCGATTAGTTCCGGGATTGATGAAGGCCCGCCTTCCGGAAAACATAATGTGTTGTGACCGGTTCCGTCTGCTCCAGCATAATTAAGGATGGAGTCAATATTGCCATATCAATTTGAGCCGGTTTCAGACCCCGAGAATATTGAGCAAGAGAATCGCGCAGAACCTTTGCACGCACGAATATTGCAAGACATATTAGAGTGGTAACATTATCATTGTTTTTTTGGCTAAATTACATTTTAGATAGGATGTCAACAACCGCTTAAAAACACATGCATTTACTATGTGCAGATGATTGGTGAGAAGGTAATGTGTTGTGGATATAGCAGGATGTTGTGACGAAGTGGTGGGATGTTCTGTGTTTTTTAGAAAGAGAGAGCTGTGCTCCCTCATGACGGGAATTATTTTAATGATATTCTAATGGGTCGCTTTGTGACATCACAAACCCCGGAAAACAACGCTGTAGTCCAAACGAGCCGCTTGTTGTAGTTTTCATTTCATTTCATTTCATTTTATTTTATTGCTCCATGGTAAAACACAAAACATTTCATTTTCTTCTTTAGATAATTTAAATTCCCATGTGCAAAAGGAATCAGAAAGAAGATAAAATCTTATAATATCTGTCCCCTATTCCAAAAGCAAAATAACCTTTCTTAAGCAGCATACACCCAAAGTTACACTGACAAAAAAGTGACGTGACTAAGTGACGTGACATTCAGCCAAGTATGGTGACCCATACTCAGAATTCGTGCTCTGCATTTAACCCATCCGAAGTGCACACACACAGAGCAGTGAACACACACACACACCGTGAACACACACCCGGAGCAGTGGGCAGCCATTTTTTGCTGCGGCGCCCGGGGAGCAGTTGGGGGTTCGGTGCCTTGCTCAAGGGCACCTAAGTCATAGTATTGAAGGTGGAGAGAGAACTGTACATGCACTCCCCCCACCCACAATTCCTGCCGGCCCGAGACTCGAACTCACAACCCTTCGATTGGGAGTCCGACTCTCTAACCATTAGGCCACGACTTCCCAAAAACAATGTTGGTTTAAAAATCAGCATTCATGCAGTATAATAATTCAGGCAATGCCCAAACAACAAAACAACAGTAATCCAATACATACATACTGACCAATATTACTAAAGCCAATATATATAGAGCAAAACAAAACCAAGCAAAAACCAAAAACAACATAGACCTCACCATATTAATACTGACTGAATATACTCTGTTTATACTTATACTTAAACTGACCAATATTACTACAACTTTTAAGATTATCATGCAAGGAGTTCCACACTTTTACTCCCATAACTGAAGGGCACATTTGTTTTATTGTTGTACGTGCAAGTTCTTGAAAAGGGATTTAAAAAAACAAAAAAAACAATTAAATTTAGATCTTTTTCATGTCCAAACATACACACTACACACTGACTAAAATTCAAAAAGTGAAAAAGCATAATAGGACCCCTTTAACAATATCTGCTTGTTACGTCTCACATCTTGCTTCACCGCTTCTAGGTCCTAACGCTCTGCTAGACGCCCCCAAAAAACAACAAACTCTGCATATACACACTCATGATTTCATGTAATACTGAAAAATTATAACCCTAACCTTTTTCTTCATACTGAAATCCCAGATGGCCTGACAGTGATTCAGCTACAATATTAGTGTCTGAGACACTGTGAGCACGGAGAGTGAAGTGTGCACAGCACATTTTTAATTTTAATATTAATTAAAAAGTGCTCATAAATCCTGCAGAGATAGTATTCTAAAGTGAAATGAGTAGAAGCTTGGACCTGGAACAGCAGTCCTTACGTCATGACTTAACAAGAGGATTCTCCTAAACCATCAAACTGACTTCATCAGAGCAAGAACACCATTCCAGAGCGGAAGCGATGGCAGACTATTTTTTCTCAGTGTATTGTCTTGCACGGTTCAATTGTTCGCCACAAGACTAGTACTGTGCACTAAAAAAGCAAGTAGGGTTCTTTTTGATTTCATGATGTACAATCATTTTCAGTACCATTGCCAAAACTACCACAAACTGTATACAGCCATATAGATATTTGATATTTAAATTTTTTTTGTCCATCCATTTTTCCAAGGCACTCATTATTTCAAACTTTTAATCCAAGTCTTCTAAAAAGATTCGCTTTATATGATGAACAGATTTTATATAGGCTTTTATTTACATACATATAAATACTGATCAATTATCATTACAAAAAACTCAATCTTAAACATTTGCTCATTCTGTGTATTTGTGTCTTTAGGGTGACTTTGTTGCAAAAGCTTACAGCACAAGCTTGATTTCAAACTGAAATGAATTTACAAAAAATAAGACAAGTACACAGTCAGTAATAAAATTATAAAACAAATGACCTCAATTCAGTTTGAGGTATTCAAAATATGACAACACTGAATTTTTATAAGCAGTGATTTAAGAGCCATATACAGTATGTTAGGCCTATGTATTTAGATAAATGGAACATCAGATGGCTTTGAGCTGTAATGACTGTACAATGATGCAGTTAAACAGACTAGGATATTTATGTGTACAAATCAGACAAATATCCCATCCAGCAGACTTTCTGCTGCATTTCACTTACAGCCAATACAATTTCCAGTAGGATTTTCAAAAAATATAAAATAACAGTTGGCTACTTTGGTTAAAAATTGCGGTTGAGGACAAAAGTGTAATTTATTTTTATTCATAAACTCATAAATCACACCATAATACCAATTTATGAGCCCTAAACGAACGATTTCAAAAGAATAATAAAAGTTCGTGTTTGAAATATCGCACCCACCTGAAAGACGTGACTGAATGAATATCCCGTTATAGGTCGTATTTAAAAAATAAAAATAAAAATTATGTCTGTGAGTCCGCTTTTACTCCAGAGGTCTGTGCCCTTCTGTCCGCGTTTGTTTGTGGGCACTGCTCTGAGTGCTCTCGTGAACGCGTCATTCTACGGAGCGCGCGGCGCGTTCACGCCATGTAATAATACAAAGCGCCGAGAGAAAGCGCTGTAGAACAAACCACATTTATTGCTCCAGTCCCAAAAACAAACAACTGTCATAGTGTTTAGATACAATATTTACATAGAAAACATTTAATGTAAACATAACATTTAATTTTTGGTTCCCAAAAATTGCATTTGTTGTCCGAGTCCACAAATTAATACTAATAATTATTATGAAAATACTCATACTTTTTAACATTAGACTGATGATAAATGTATTTGAGTATAAAAAACGATTTAAAAGTGTACCTCACAGATAGTTTTGTGTAACAGATCGCCAGTCGGAGTCTGTAGTAATGCTGAAATGATCTTAGCACTGTTCCCGATACTGTTTTATAACTTTTTACCTTGCTGAAATATGGTTATTAATTTAGCTGATGTTTAGAGGTGGACTTTCCACTCCTAATCCTTTAGCTTATGAATACTCATAGGTTGTTTGTTAAATTCTTTGTGCGTCAAGTGACGTAATTAATATTCATGAGCCAAGTCGTCGCTGAATTCTGAAGTGACGCTCCAGTTATCTGCAGCAGCGCCCTCTGTTGGCAGAGACGTGCAGACGGAGCACAGACTCGCACTGCTTGTCCTCCTGTGAGGCGAGTAACCTGAGACACAGGGAAAAATACAATACAATAAAATAAAATAGGCATCCTACATTTTTTCTATTGGAATGGCCACTTCAGGAATATCATTTTACTCTATTATATTATATATTATTATTTACTGCATTGGAAAAAGACATTTCACTAGTGATCGCTGAATATGAAATATCTTTGATCCAGTTTTACACCTGGTCAGGTGGGTCATGGCCTCCTCCACCTGCTGTCCACTCTTAGCACTGCATTCATAGAACGCAGCCTGGTACTGCTGTCAAGACACACAACATCAAAACTCTTTATTCAGACGCTGACACACTGACACATGCAAAAGACTGATATCAGTCGGAAACGATGAGCTGGGTCATTCATCACCTCCGCCAGTCTGCGGCCTTGTGCTCTTGTCACCTCCCTCCTGTCTGCCGTCACCAGGTCTGTCTTATTGCCTAGCAACATCAGACACGCCCCCTCAGCCATATTTTCCTGCCAGTCACACACACACACACACACACACACACACATGCACAGAATGATACTCAGTCTAATCCCATAAACCAACCACAGGGTCACACACAGTCAACATAAACAGATTAAGGCACATACTAAATACACTCTCTTACTAATTTCACAGTAAACCTTCAGAGCCACACACTGATGTGAATGCAAAGCAGTGTAAGCACACCTTTTGTATACAAATGTTGCCATTCTATGTAACCAGTCCAGGCAGCTTATATCTGCACCTGTGAGGGTTTACCCTAGTATTTTTTTATTTTTTTTTGGCCTATTTTTGAATGCTCACTACTGAGGAAAATAGAATATTCACTTAGAAAAAAAAAATGTAAAAACAAGATTTGTTAAGATGTTAAGCAATAATATAAGCAATAATTTATAAACAATAATAAGCAATAATATATACACAATTTTATATATATATATATTATATATATATATATATATATATATATATATATATATATATATATATATATATATATATATATATATATAAGCAATGTCAAACGATTAATCACATCCAAAATAAATGTTTTATTTGTGTGTACTGTGTATATTTAACATGTATATATAAATACAACACATGCATGTATATATTTAAGAAAAATGTTGTTATATATATATATATATATATATATATATATATATATATATATATATATATATATATATATATACACATGTAAATACATGTTAATATTTTAAAAACATATACTGTATGTGTGTGCTTTTTTATATACATAATAAATATACACAGTACACACACATATTATGTAAATAAAACTTTTATTTTGGATGTGATTAATCACGATGAATCGTTTGACAGCACACACACACACACACACACACACAGATCTGTTATGTTACCCAAAAAGATATACAATATATAGAATATTTTTTATTATATGAAGTTTTATTTTATAAAACTGTGCAAAATTAAAAAAACAAACATATTCATATATAAATTAAAAAATATATTGACCATATATTAACCATATTTAAGAAAAAACAGGAACAGGTATTTAGGCAGGTATTTAAAATAACACAAAGGCCATTCAAGCTGGTTTATATAGCCTAATGTTAAAGTTTAGTTCTCGTCCAAAGAGGTCTACAGCTATAACCAGTTTAAAAAGATGCTCAAGCAGGTTGAAACTAAATCAGCTAACAATGATCAACCATTTAAACCAATCTGGATTATCATAAACATTCAGCGTAGACTAGCTAGAAACCATAAATAACTACTGATTTGGATTTTCCTACAGGGTTCAGATTACTGTTTTTCTTTCACCTTGAACTACTGAAGACATTTCCTCTTGCAGAAGGTAAAATTAATATTTAATCAAATTAGTCTGACCTGCACCTGATCCAACCAATGGCAGACAGCCGTGAATGACGCCTCATGCGTGAGGTCATACATAGCGATGATTCCGTCCGCCCTGCGAAAGTACTGCTGCGTGATGCTGTGGAACCTGATGGGGCGAAACAGGAGATCTTTGGAGATTTAAAGCAGCTGTAGGTTCCTTTTTTAACCTTGAAACATCCATTTAAAATCATTCTAATGGTACACTGAAGTTTTTTTCCAAAGGCCTATACTGGGAGTATGTAAAGTTTGGTGAGCGGGTACGAAATTCCACGAAAATGTTGGTTTGTTGTACAACATCAACAAAAGCTTGTGTAAGGCCAAAGACTAAAACTGTGTCCAAAGTGACGCACTATACACTATTATATACTTATACACTATGTGCTTATGCACTCAACCATGTAGTGAATGTATTTTCTAAGGCTATTTTGTCATTAGTAATCTGAGTCTGATAGCCCCTCCCCCTTCGCAACATAATTAAAGCTGCTACAATTGAGTGCATGAAGTTCCCAACATTCCACACTTTTAAAAATACAAAGACAGTTCACTCCTGAACTTATGGATGGGAGAAATAAGCATGTTATGACTGCTTATGCTCATTGGCTGGTCTAGTCTGTAAAATAAGCTTTTTAAACGCTATCTGAGCATTAGAAACAACATTCATTTAGATAGGACTTCTTGTATAAGCGCCTGGAGGCGTTGCAAATATGGCTGTCGAGTGAACAGACTTTCCTTGAAAGGGACTCTGATACAGCTATCCACTGTCATTATGACTGAATAATGAATTCCTCTCTTTTACTTCTAGGGGGCTCTAAAGCCACGGAAATACACAAAACTACATACAGCTGCTTTTAATGACCTCATCTTGCATTGTAGATTATGTAAATCGGTCTGTTGGTTCTATGAAACCGTTTTTGGGACATCTGACCTCTCCTGCCCAGCGGTGTCCCACAGCTGCAGAGCGACTGGTGTTGAATCAAGCATCACGCTCCTGACCTGAAAATCCATTCCTGTCAATCAATCATCACGTGACATGTCAGCACATGAAAGGAATTAAGTTAAGCAAGAGCATAAAATGTCTAGCGTCTCTCACCGACAGTTGAGGCCAAGTTATTGGGGAAGTGGCCGCTGCAGTATTGATGGATGAATGAGCTCTTTCCCACAGCGGAGTTCCCCAAAAACACCACCTTGAACACACGCTGCGGGTCATGCAATGTGCTCTGGAGGTTTTCCTGGAAAGCCACATCAAGCAGGTAAATATTTGATTTGCTGTTAAGATTAATGAGCTCAACATTGTTTGTGTTTGGACGTGACAGAAAGTGTCATCTACTGTTATTTGCATCCAAGACAGCCATACAGAGAGTAATAAGCAGTTATGACATCGTATTTTACAGTAAAAACAGTAAAAACACAAGTACCGTGGTTTTCTCTGACTGGCAGGTAGTTTGGTCTTCTCTCTCTTCAGCTATAGAGAGTCTTTTCGGACTTGAATCTGTTAGCGAGCTGTCTGAATCCTCAGGCTCATCATTTGGGTTTTCCATTAACTGCCTTTAAAAAGGATACAATTATTTTAATACAAATACTTTTGAATTGCCCTTTATCTTAGCTTAGAAAATCCTGCTAAAAATTGGTCCTGCGTACAGCTCAGATTTGTCAAAATGGCACTATGCTGATTTGGAGAGACACAGAGGAGAGGAATTGTCGTTATTTTTGTTTTCTTCATGTTAAAAAAGTATTCTCGTCACTTCATAACGTTACAGTTGAATCGCTGATGGCAGATGGAGTATTCTGATGATGTCTTTCATACTTTTCTGGACCTTGACACTGTTATTTATTTGGCAGTCTATGGGACAGTCTCAAGCCTCCTGGTTTTCATCCAAAATATCTTAAATTGTGTTCCGAAGACGAACGAGGCTTTTACAGGTTTGGAACGACATGGGGGTAAGTGAATAATGACCAAATTTTCATCTTGCGGTGGAGTAACCCTTTAAGTACTTAAAGTACTAAAATAACTAAAACAAAAAAAACTTCAAATAAAAATTGAAATAAAACTAGAAATAAAAATTGATAAGAACAATATACACATATAGACACTTTAAAATAATAATCATAACAATAAATGACAAAAACACAACAAAATTACTAAACCTTTAAAATTAAAAATAACATTTAAAAAATAAATAAAATTACTAAAATAACATTGAAAAAAAATGTGTGAGCTGTTTTCATTAGCAGGAATGGAAAATTGGAAACATATGAAGAGTTCATTTGCAAAAACAGATAACTACATTTTTAAAAAATCATGTTTTTTTTCCCTGCATTCCAATTAATATTAATCAAACTACAGTTGGGTTGTTTTGATTAAATAACTACGAAAATACAGCTAACACAATAAAAACATGATACAATAAAAAAAAAACATGATTTAAGAAAATTCATAAAAACAGAGTTATCTGTTTTCATATCTTCATATACTTTTTAAGATGCTAAATAACATTTTGCAGCATTGGGGAAGACAGATGATCTGGAAAATAATCACTCAGAATTGTAATTAATGTGTATAATTGCAACTGCAATTATGGCAAGAGCTATACAATGTTTCCAAATGCACATCTTATATGTCCATTTGTCTTTTAATAGAGTGTCATGTGCATTAATATAGCATGTACAAAGGTTTAGTTAGATACCCACCTTTTTGCTGATTTCTTTGGTGGAAAATAGTTCCCCAGTATGGATTCCTTCCTCTGCAAAGGGTTCTTCATTTGAGCTGTCTGAGGAACAGTTGATGAGATATGAAAGAAATTTTAGCTTCATTGCAGATTGTTTTAAATGAAAATTGAGAAAATGCAATGCCTAGTTTTTTTTTTTTTTTTAAATATGCATATTGGTCTCCCAGAGCAGTAACTGATGCAAAACCGATGGGTTCAGGTGATGCACTTGATCGTGTTTGCAATGCTTTTATATATCTAAAATAATTTTTTATATAAAATGTGTGGCGTGGGTTGACAGTGGATTTGAAACGTCAGCACTTGTGCATGTGTGTGCAAGTAAATCACCCAAAATGATGACATGAATCAAGATGAATAAACATTTTTATTGTTTACTGTCTGACAACATATCCATTTGTTCAACTTTAAATCTTAACATAATCTACATTTTGTTCATTTTGAGTCAATCAGAGACCAAACACATAAACTGTCATTGGACAGAACTGCTCATTTCAAAAGAAACTACCAAACAAAACTGTACTAAATTACAAGTACAAAAAATATGAAATATGAAATAAGACAAGAGTTAATGAGGTAAAGTGCCATATATTTCAAGGCACTGAAATGTAATTGGTAAATAAAATTTTATTTATGTTATTTTTCTATCTTTTTATCTGTCTGGCTTTCTTTGTAAAAAAAAAAAAAAATATTGAGGGAAATTAAGCAATTAAGGCTCTTCTTAAACAGAAATAACCATTATCTTGGAATCACACTTGTTTCTGTAACAGACTGAACAAGGAACAATCTTTCTTCTAATGTGACTGATTTCATTGGCGCACATTGGCTAAAATCCATATTCACAGTTTCAAATGTTTCACACAAGGTCTTCATTGAGTTTCCTTCAAGTCATTAGTTTTTGTTCCTCTTGGAGGCTGACGAATGGAACAAGGCTCTTCCAAGAATAAACTAATCAGAGCTGCACCTGGAAAATGTGAATATTCCAGAAGAGTGCATGGCCGGCATCATTTACAACATTTCTAATTCCCAAGGGAACATGGGCTCGCAGAAACCATGGGAATACATCCAGATGAATGTATCTTTTCCCATTTAGCTGCACATTCTGCAGGTATGCAGTGTGGGTTATGTTACATGGGCAAAAGGCAGGGTTAATAAGGGTAAACAGAGCGCACCCACGGCGAGAAGGCGTGAACACAGCGGCATGGTGGGTAAGGAGTGGGAGACATGAAGGGGTATTTTTGACTAACCATCTTCTGTGTTTGATGGGCATCTTTATCATCCCGAAGACGCTTGTTCATGTCTCTACAAAAGAGAAATTGAGAGAATTCCAGTTACATTTTAAGATAAAGCTCCTCCTCACAGGTCTTTTAACAGCCTTGGAATGTGGATATCAAATCTAGTTATCAAACATCTTAAACCTCCAGCGGTTTTGATTGGTCAGTTCTTATAGCTTTATATTTCAGATAAGAGCAATACACACATGCCTACAGTTGAACACTCATCATACCACATACTAAATGTGTAACCATTTCAGTTGGGTCGCCCTTACCGGAGAAGATCCAGCTGTCTCATGAGGCTTTCCCGTTCCTTCTGCATGTTTCGGGACACTTTCAGGATGTCTCTGTAGTGAGAAACAGTCAGTTGTAAAAAATGCACAAGCCTTTCATCAGGAAATAGCAGCTTATTTTTGTTTGTTCTTTACTTTTCATCATTACGTTCCTAAAACTGAAGGTTATTTTGGTTCCATGTAGAACCTTTAACATTCATACAAAAGTTATTTATAGTGGAAGAAGGTTCTTTGGATTTTTTAAAAATGTTTTTTACACAAAGAAAAAATGGTTCTTTTAAGAACTGTTCACTGAGAGGTTCTTTGAGGATCCAAAATGCTTCATCTATTGCATTCCTGCAAACCCCCCTTTTGGAGTGTGGTAGTAATAGTAATGCAAACAATGCATTTTCACAAGTAAAACTCAAAGCCCACCTCTCTTTGCCCTTCTGCTGTTGTTTGATGGTGTTCTGTAGTTGTTGTAGTTGGCTCAGAGCGTGCTGGAGCTCTTCTCGGCTCTGGTCCAGTTGGTCCTGCAGCTGCTGGTTGATGTTCTGCAGTCGGCGGTTCTCCCCACGAGTGTCAGTCTGATCAGTGCTTAGACTGTTGATCCTGCTCTCTAACTGCACACACACAGGTGGGGTGAGACAGAGCCTGCAGCTGGTTTAATAAATCAGACGTGTTGACTAATGGATGATGAGTCTGTACCTCTCTCTGTTTGGTGAGCGTGAACTCAAGTTCTTGTTCTCGCATCCTCAGTTCCTGTAGTAGCTGCTCTTTCTTGTCTCCTTGCTTTGTGCTGTCTTCATCACAAAGCAGACCAACAACACACCATCATCATCATCATCATCATCATCATCATCAAAATATCACATCACCCAAATCACATTATCATCATCATTATCGTCACAATCATAATCACCATGAGCAATGTTATCAAAATAATCTATATAATCATAATCACTATCATAATCACCGTGAATTATATAATTACTAACAGCATATTCACCATGATCACCACTGATAATCACAAGGAACAAAAATATTATTCATTACAACAATATCATTATCACCATCACCAGGAATAATATAATCATCACCATCATTAATATCATTGTCACATTACTATCAAAACAATCACTATGAACTATATGATCACCGTCATAATAATCACCATCATCGCCACTGGTATCAATCACCAAGAACAATCATTTTATCCCATCATAATCTCACCAATACCATTATCACAATCACCCTTATTGTAATGATTACATATAATCATGAACAATATTATCACCATCATCAGTATCATTATCACTATCATAATCACCATGAACAATATTATTACTAACAGCATATTCACCATGACCATCATTGACATCAATAATCACCAGGAATAGTATTATCATCACCATCATCAATATCATTGTCACCTTTACTATCACATCAATCACCATGATCTAAATGATTACCATCATCATAATCACTATCGTCACCATTGGTATCATAATCATCAGGAACAATCATATTATCATAATCACCATTATTATAATAATTACATATAATCATGAACAATATTATCACCATAATCTATATCATCATAATCGTCATCATCACTATCATAATCACCACAAACTATATAATTACCAACAGCATATTCATAATTCAAGATCATAATCACAAGGAACAATAATATTATCCCATCACAGCAATAGCATTATCACCATCACTATCATAATCATCAGGAACAAAATCATAATCAATATAATTATCACCATTACTATAACAATAATCCCCAATGATAATCACTGTCATCATTATCAACATCATCACCATTACTATCACAATCACCATGAACTATATGATTATCATCATCATAATCACCATCATTACCATTGGTATCATAATCATCAGGAACAGTCACATTATCAAATCATAATCACCATTATCACCATCATAATAACAAACAAAGTTATCACTCTAATCTATATAATCATCATAATTACCATTAACATCATTATCATAATCACCATCAAAATTACAATGAACATTATCCCCATAACAGCAATATCACCATCACCATCACTACCATATTTATCATCACGACCATCAATATCACTGTCAACATTACTATCACAATAATCACCATGATGATCACTGTCATCATTATCAACATCACATTATCACAATCACAATGAAATATATGATTACCATCATCATAATCATCATCACCATCACTATCATAATCACCAAGAACAATATTATCCTCACCATCATCAGTATCATTGTCACTATTACTATCACATCAATCACCATGAACTATATGATTACCATCATCATAATCACTATCGTCACCATTGGTGTCATAATGACCAGGAACAATCATATTATCATGATCATAATCACCATTATTATAATAATTACAAATAATCATGAACAATATTATCACCATAATCTATATCATCATAATCACCATCATCACTATCATAATCACCATGAACTATGTAATTACCAACAGGATCTTCACCAACAATAATATTATCCCATCACAGCAATAGCATTATCACCATCACTATCATAATCATCAGGAACAAAACTATCATCACCATCATCAATATCATTATCACAATTACCATCACAATAATCACCATGATAATCACTGTCATCATTATCAACATCACATTATTATCACAATCACCATGAACTATGATTACCATCATCACAATCACCATGAACAATATTATCACCATCATCTTTCATTACCATAATCACCATCATTATAATAACCACCATGAACAATATCATAATTTCCTCTAATACTAAGACTGTTCTCTAATAAAAATAATAACATTTCCCCCTTTAAAGGTTTGTCAAACTAAAATCTGTTTCATATTTATTGTGTGTGTGTGTGTGTGTGTTTGTGTGCATATTTACCAGAGCTTGTCTTTTCTCTCTCTCTTCTTTTAACTGACTCTCCATGTCTTCATACATGGACCGAACCACTCTGTCATGATCTTCCTCTCTCCTGTAGGACATTTAAACACTCACCAGTCAGCACATTTTATTTATCTCAAGACATGTTTATTTTACAACAGGTAAAGGAATGCAATGAAGGCTGACCTGCGCAGTGCCTGTTCTAAATTGTCTCTCTCTTTGAGTGCATCCTGAAGGTGAGACACAGTGTAGGAAAGAACCTCTTCCAAAACACCCAGCAGCTCAGGTTTGTCCCTCTGGAGCTCACACCACAGATTACACAGCTCCCACTGACTAACACACAGACACATCTTTAAAACTAAAGCTCATATAAACTTTGTGTGCTAGTGAAAAAAGTGCTAGTGAAAAAAGCAGGGTTTGGCAATAACAGTATGCTGGCTTGTCAAGCCAATATTGATCTAAACTTCAAACAAACAAGCACAGCTTTCTCTTTATCTCACATGTTACACAGTGGTGACCATAGCTGTGTATATTTACTCACTCTCTGAAGAGTTTATCAGCTCCCAGCTCCATGAGGATTTGTGTGAATCGGATCTCCATCGGCTCTACTCTCTCTTCTCTGACCATCTCTCCATCTCCACTCTTCGCTCTCTCCTCCGGCTCAGAACCAACAAGCTCTCCTAATTTAGACAGAGAGATTTTCATTTAGGCATATATCATAATGCATACTACACATAGTATACTATAGCCTACTGCATACTACTTTTAAAAATACTATGTGAAATTGTAAGAAATATGTAATAAATCATTTCAACATGTGAAATCGCTATGTTGTATGTTTAATGCAGCAAGTGGTATCCAGTTATAAGCCTATTAATATCATTTTCAGTAACTGAAACATTGCTGAAATAAAATATAAATATTAGACAAAAAATGTAAATTTAAATTAGAGTTCGATTAGAAATGCAATTAGAAATAAGATTTTTTTTGGTAACTAACTGAAATGAGTTGAAGTTGAACTAAAATGACTGAAACTACAACTGAAATTATAAAATCAAAGCTACATAGAATTATAAAAAACTAATGAAAATGACCAAAGCACAATAAATTATGAAAACAAATTAAAATATAAACTTAAAAAATAAAAGTAGTTGTAAATGAATGATCTTGAATTAAATACTATAATAGCATATAAATAATACTAAAATAACACTGGTTATTAATTTTATTTTTTTATCATGTACATTTTTATACTTTATACACGCTTTTTATTTTATTCACACCTATATGATTTTATCTATATAAACATTTTTATATAACAAACTTCATACACTTTTATTTTCTAATTTTAATACACACATATACACTAACCTAGGCCCGTGTGGAACTCAAGGGGTGTGAGGTAACCATTTCTGTCTCTGTCTAAACTCTCAAACACTGATTCCAACTGCTCAGGAGACAGAGGAAGCTCTTGCTGAAGCCGCTGGTGGATTTAAACATGATAAGACACATTAAACACATCCCAGGTATTAAGAGAAATCATAAAACATAGACTTACGCCACCACCCCGTCCAGACTCACCTGCATGTCTCTCTTCGTGATGAATCCTTTCCCCTCTTTATCACACAGCTCAAAGAGCTCTTTAGCTTTGCTCATTCTGTCCTGTCTGTCTGAGTCAGGAGAGGTTGCATCGTTTGACGAGTGTAACCTCGCCGTCCGACTCGGTAAGGGGCTCCGCAGACTTGAGCGGGGCGACATCTGACCACTGCCTGTCCCCTCCAACACCACCCCGTCCTTCAACCAGCCAGACATAACTGCAGAAAGAGAGCGGTTATATAGGAATAAAAATAACCAGCTGGTAAGGAATGTCACTTATGTGGTCAAACCAGGTTCAACAATGATATGAAAACAATCTTTATTTTATAGTTGTTGTTTTTTTTTTTGGACAAGTGTGTGGAGTGTAACAAAGAGAGAGATTTTTTTTTTGTCTTTTTTTTTATTTTTTTTTTGTGTTGTGCTCTTTTTGGAAAAATATTGTTCTAAATGCCTGCATTTTAAACAATGAACATGTTCTAAATGTTGCTTAACCTAGCATATTTATTTTTAGTAAGGATGGAAAAATCGCTTGATGTTAGAAATTTGTGGTTAGAGTATTAACTTTACATCCGTTAATATTATTGCACTTCAACTGTGATTTAGTTAAACACTGACTTTATTTAATCGGTCAAAGTCTGCTTCATTAATGGAAAATGCTGAGGGCCTCTGAAATATCCTGCCTCTTACATATCCACAAATAATAGTTAACCAGGATGTTAAACAGTCCTTCAAACAGGCGCCATGTTTTCTGACACGAGACGCTCAATATAACTTGGCTGTAATTGCCCCGCACTAATTCCATATCGCAACGTAGCAAATATTATGTAGCAGTTGTGATCACATGTATGGTTTTATGATTTTACATGGATGCTAAAGAAAACAAAACTACTCCTTCAGTAAATGTCCAGCCTGCTTGAGTGACCTGCTCCACGTCAGCAAAAGCACAGAGAAGCTCGACTGATAAGGGCAAAACATGCTGATATATAGGGAGCCAACGGATGATATAATGCCAATATAATGCGTTTACAATTTATATATATATATATATATATATATATATATAATATATATATATATATATATATTTATATATATATAGCTGCACAAAGATCATTATATTGAACTGTAATATATATTAAGGATACATTACAGTATTTATTTTTACATTTACATGTCAAAAGTTTTTGAACAGTAATGTTTTTTTTTTAAAGAAGTCTCTTCTGCTCACCAAACCTGCATTTATTTGATCCAAAATAGAGCAAAAGCATTAAAATTGTGAAATATTTTTACTATTTCAAATAACTGCTTTCTAATTGAATATATTTTAAAATGTAATTTATTCCTGTGATTTCAAGGCTGAATTTTCAGTATCATTACTCCAGTCACATGATCCTTAAGAAATCATTCTAATATTCTGATTTGCTGCTAAAAAAAAAAAAGAAAAAATTTTTTTTTATTATTATGTTGAAAACAGCTGAGTAGTTTTTTTTTTTTTCAGGTTTCTTTGATAAAGATAAAGCTCAGAAGAATAGCATTTTCCTGAAACAGAAACCTTTTGTAACATTATAAATGTCTTTATCATCACTTTTGATAATTTTTTCATATTTGTAGTTAAAAATAACAACACTATACTGTATGTAGTTTAATGACATCAAGGCTAGGTGTGCATTAAAATGTTACACAGTCAATTATCTGTCACAGTCAATCCCTAATCGATTCAAAAATATGAGCCCCCTATAACATATGATTTGATCAAATGCAAAAGTCCACAGCTATGTGACAAACTGTTACATAATCAGCAGGCCGGTGGGAAACATGGCAGCTTCAAAGCACATGGGAAATTCGCAAGGATAGACGGACGTGGCATTTCGATTTTAAGACACTCCCTCTCGTGCCATGAGCAAATACTTCCACCAGCAACTAATGGTCATCTGTCAAATTATAATAACATCTATTCGTGTAGAAATCAGGTAACTATCCAAACAAGAAAGTGCACATATACACGCCACGATTTCATTTCTCTACAAAGTCTTTGGCTTTCTGGAGAGCTCCAGGATATGAAGTGCAAAACAGGATGAAGTCATGTGACAGGACTGAGTGTGCGTGTGTGTGTGCAAAAACAAAGTAAAATGCAAATAAAGACTTTAGCTCGGTTTACACAGCATTCAGAGCTCTTACTCATAATCACGAGTTTGTGTCAGCCATGCGGATGAGGGCAGGATGCTGGGGAAATACCTCCATACTAAATAACCACAGGTCATATGAAACATGAAATATTTGCCTAATGAATTAATGGTTTGGGTTGTGGTTGGAACAATAGCTCCGAGTGATTATGACTGATTTGAATCAATGATATCTGGAAAGCAATATGCTCAGATCATATAAAATTGCCGAGAAGATAAAACAGGTGCCACGGCCCTGCAGAGGACACAATCACAAGGGCCCCAAAAGTTAAATAAAACTTAATGTGATTACTTGAAGGAGCTCTTTGGCTGAACCTCATTACAATATACATATAGCCACACAATATTTGGACACTTAAAGCAACTGTAGGCTATGTTTGTAAGTTGTTAACCTTAAAATATCAAGCAAGTTTCAGAATCATTCTGATGGTGCACTGACTTCTATAACGCTTTCTGTTTTTCCCACATGTTCCTCCCCAAACGTCTATTCAACATGTAATCTGCAATGACATTCTGCGACCTAAATCATAATTTCAAAAGAAAAAAGAAACGTTTAAGGCCCAGCGTTTTGACACAAAACATTCATGTTGATTTTGTGATTCGAGTTATGTGCGAATACCAAAATATATGGGCATGGCATGTTTACACCTGCAATAAAGCCACAGTGGAACTGCAACACTCAAGGTCAAATAAACTTCCCAAGCTTTGCTACAATTACACATGAAAATCACCTGAGAGATAAAGTCTGACAGCCATATGTCAACTTCAGATAAGAAACCAAACAGTTCACACGTGTTTTTTTTTTTTTTTTTGCTCTGTGTTAGAGGACATCATACATAACTACATAAAGTATTTTATTTACACCCACTTTCAATAAATCAAAAAAACAAGCCTGTCAGGTAAAGTTAAATCATTCATTTGTTACGATGAAACTAAACCCATAAACACTCAGATATACAATGACCCACTTCATCTACTTCTCAGAATATATTTCCATTTAATACTTCACAATATTGTCTACAGAATGGATTTGGATGCAAAATAGACATGCACTTTATATATAAAAGTATGTGGTGGGATCAGAGGTGTTGGTAGGTTTTACCATAGTACATTTAATACTTATACATATACCACCAGGTTTCCACAAACATGGTAAAACCATGGTACTCATGGAGATGAAGGGCATATATAATACAATTTTGACTAGGTATTGTTCTAGAAGAGTTTTAGCAGACATTGTCTATCACTTCAGACCTCATGCATAATTTAAAACATATGTCAGCACTTTCTAATTTGTTAAGACAGACCGAATGAACATAAACTGGAGTTAAATTGAATAGCCTATATGTTTAATTAAATGTAATTCAAATAAATAAATGATGTAAAGAAACAGAACATACCAGACCTGTGATGCGATGTTGCTCAGGTGTGTATCGTGTCACCTGTGAAGGAGCAAGAGCCTCAGAATACCGTAATTCTCATAAGAAATCTCTTAAAATTGTCTTGGCTCCACCTCTGAGACAATGTTGGTATTGTAAAACATTTTTTACAAGGTAAAGAACATTTTTATTTCATAAACGCTGTTGGACAGAGGTTTATGAAATAAAAATGTTCTTTACCTTGTAAAAAATGTTTTACAATACCAAAGAATTAATAACAGTAAAGGTACATCGATAATGATATACACATACATACACAATAAAATAAACAAAAACAAACAAACGGTTAGGTTATATAACTTTAACATGACGTTGTTTATTTTATATCAAAAACGCATTACTATTATTATTTAAATGATTATTACTCTTAATATAGATTCTAATTTTATAATATATATTCTAACTTACGCGTATGCGTCAGTCGTTACGGTAACCGGATCTTCGCGCCGTTGCCATGGGAGACGCGGCAGCGCTCGCGCACTGCTGTGGCTCGCGAAGTCGCGATCAGCTCAAGTCAGAAACTGTCCGTTACAATCACTTGAAATCAGAATGATTTCACTATTCATAGGGATGATTTCACGATTCATGCGGAATTAAGGGCGGCGGAGTCTGCGTTTCGACCTGCACGGCTTCAAAGGTGTGTAAACGTTTAAAGATGTGTGCGTTTGGTTAGCAGTTAGCCTAGCTGGCTAAACCTAATGTTTATGACTTTGGTTTGAAGTAGCTTTGTGCTTTTAGAAGTGTTGAATGCATTTTATACGTTGTAGAATTTAATTCCACTTAACTTAGCCTGCTGATATGATCGATTTGGCCAAAATCAGATACAGAAACATTCAACACGATCGATAATCGCGAGAGATAATCACTCATCCAGAGAACCGACCGCTAACGTTAGTCTCGCGCCTTCTGTCATTGTACACGCTCTCATTCACTCGCGAGGACCGACGCTGCACACTTCAGGAGTGTTGAGAGAAGCTGGTTAAGCTCTTTGTTGAGGCTGTGTGGAGTTTTGAATTAGAGATGGAGATTAGAGATGCCCAGAGCGCACTCAGTGAAATGAACCCGTAATCCCCTCAGTGAGCGGCTGCTAGCACCTTAGATAACACGCTGAAGGACTGTCCACACACAGGACGGTGTGACAGAGGTCCAGCTCCGCTTGCTCCACAGGCGAGTAACGTTAGACACACATTCAGCAGATAGACATTGATATCTTACTAGATAGAAGAGTGTTTTTCTGATGTGATTTTATCTTCACAATCCATTCAGGAGGAACATCTCAACACGCTCCATGAGGATTTCAGCTCTTCGGGCCCCGAGCATCTGAATGTTCACTCATCACCGTATCCAGCATGGATTAATCCACCAGCGGAACAGCTCCGGGAATTATCCTGTCTGTGCTTTGGTTTGTCATGGAGTAGCAGGAAGTGAGATGGGATTTCCTCCGTGTAATCACGGCGAGATGATCTCCGCGTCAGACGTCTGCTGAAGAGCTTCATATGGCGGAGGGCTGTGGGGTTGTTTTCTAGTGGATTCCGGATCGCTGCTGATATGCTCCAGACCAATAACTACTCGCTGGTGCTGCTGATCCAGCTGGCGCTGCTGACCTTTGACCTGTTCGTCAACTCCTTCAGTGAACTGCTGCGGGCCGCGCCGGTCATTCAGCTCGTGCTCTTCATGTGAGTGCATTTCACATTATTTATAGCATCAGTCTGATATGCTCAATATTAAAAGCAGAAAATAAACCATATATTTAAAATACTATATAGACGTATTTTTTTTTTTCTAGAATAAATGTGCAAAGGTTTAGCAGTGGGTTTGATTCCCAGATGAACTGATCAAATGTAAGCCTTGAATGCAATGCAAGATGCTTCGAATCAAAGCAAATGCATGAATGTTTTCTAACATTATATCGGTTATCTGTCTGGTTTCCGCAGAATCCAGGACATCGGCATCCTGTTTAACGTGATCATCATTCTTCTCATGATGTTCAACACATACGTGTTCCAGGTGGGGCTGGTGTCGCTGTTACTGGAGCGATTCCGAGCGCTGCTGATACTGTCTGCACTCTACCTGACTCTCAGCATCAGCTTTCACTGCTGGGTCATGGTGTGTACACACACACACACACACACACACACACACACATGGATTATTACTAGACACTACATGGAATCTGTGAGCACAGAAATCATTTGTAGAGTTATGTTATGGTATTCCTCGCCATGTTTAAATCCATTCTGCTGCACTTTTGTGGAAATTATAATTGTATAATATTTAAAATAAAACTAAATTTAATGTTTCATTTTATTTTTAAACCCATTCTAATGAATTTTTTTTCTTAACAGAAAATTATTATAGTTTAATATATAATAAAAAATAAATCTCTAAATATATCTCCAAAATACTCCCGGTTTCCTTTATTCTGCTCATTTCACGTGTTTCATTTTTTGTAGAAAATTGTTAGTGTATTATTATTGCATATCAATTAAAAATTTAACTAAAATAAAATGGTACAAAATTAATAGCTTCTGTCATTCGTGAAGTTTTGTCAATTCCTAATCATGCTTAAATCTGAATTAGATTTTACAGAAAATTATTATTGTATATTATTTTTATAATATTAAAGCTACAATAAACAAAAAAATAAATAAATAAATTGATTCTGTACGTTTTTCTAAAATACTTTCATATCCGTTTTTTCTATTAATTTCCACTCTTTAATAAGTTTTGTTTAATATATCAATTAAAAATGATTTAGATAGTGTCCAAAATTGACTTTTGACTCATTTCTTAATGTATAATATATAAAATAAAAATGAAATTAAATTTTTTTTTTTACATTGCATTCAAAATTCCGTCCATATTTGTATTTCTAGAATTCTAATTTTCTGATTCTGTTCATTGTCTGTCAGAACCTGAGGTGGATGGAGTCCAATCGTTTC
This sequence comes from Cyprinus carpio, assembly GCF_018340385.1. Classification (NCBI taxonomy): domain Eukaryota; kingdom Metazoa; phylum Chordata; class Actinopteri; order Cypriniformes; family Cyprinidae; genus Cyprinus; species Cyprinus carpio. The sequence goes on from NC_056621.1 coordinate 4,363,494, forward strand.
GTGTGGACAGACGGTCTGCAGGTTCTCTTTGTGTTCCAGAGACTGGGTAAGCCGGCCGTGAGACGCTAGCCAAACCCCGAATTGGATTTCACGCGAGGGTCACTGTCAATCTTGTCAAGAACCTCTCAATCCCTTACTACATGTTTGGAGATACAGGCCTAACCTTTCTCTCTCATGACACTAAAGCTGTTGTAGACGTGTGATCGAACCAGAGGCTGAGTTTTCTTCCCATCAGACAGTTAATCACACTTTACTATTACGCAGTTTTGCTGTTTCCATAGAAGTTAACCACTGCCTGTTGATGGTTTTGTGTCTCCCCAGCTGCTGTGTTGTATTACTACTTCTACAAACGCACAACCGAGTATCTGGGAGACCCCAGACTTTACGAAGATTCCCCATGGCTCCGTGATGCATTTGCTAGAGCGCGACAGTGAGACGAAACACCTGGAAACAAACCCAAAATGGTGCACGGTGGGGATGTTAACGTTGTGCAATGCAACACACAACCAAAGCATTTCAGGAAACTAAACGGATGGACTCATTCAGAGCCCCGCCACCTTAAAACAAACTTCCATGGAGCACATTGGCGACTGGAGAGATCTCATTTTGTGTTTTTAATGACTGAGAAGCACGATGAGAAATAAAGCATCGTGAAACCTGACGTCTGAAAGTCTCTAAACACATTTTAGTACAATAGTACAAATGATCTTACTGCCTGCACCAGGTGTAAAGCTACAGTTATCATATGCTGGTTGTGTAGACATCTTGTTGTGTAATGTTAAGTGTATTTTTATATGGTTTTGGATCTTTGCTTGAGCAGAGTTTGATCGTACAGTCGAACCACGAGAGATTTCGTTTACTTCGGTTTGCCTTTGAAACCACGAGTGGAATTTAGTCTCAAGGAATCGTGTGAATTTTTGTATATTGTGCCCATTTAAAAAAAAATATATATATTTTGTTTGTAATATTTTCATAAACATCCTCCCAGTGACACACGTTTGGTATATTTTCAGTAAATTGTCGAGGGAGCATCAACAAAGTGCCTCACTGTTCACCCAACACTACACAAAGTGAGTAAACAGCAGAGCGTCAGTGCACTTGTTATGCTGAAATCCGTATTTTTCTGTTACGTTGTACCAATAAACATTTTCCATTGGCCTCATCCATGTCCTTGATGCTTTATTTCTCCTATTTATTGTAAACGTAAGCGTTCTTTAAGGAATAGTTCAACCAAAAATGAAAATGTTTGATGTTTGAATCTTTATCAGAACAGATTTGAATAAATTTGTGGAAACAGTCCAAACAGCTGATAAAAACATAATACACACAAGCTTGTGAAGCAAAGAGCTGAGTGTTTGTTAGAAACAAATCTATATTTAAAGGTGTTTTAACTTAAACCGTAGCTTCCAGTGAAAATACTCCTCTATCCATAATATCGCTTTCTTAAGTGAAAATGTCTTCCTATCCAAATCAAGAAAGTATGTGCATTCTAGCACCGTGAAAACAGTCCTAAACATGTTGGTGTTATTATGGACTCAAATTTGGTCCAGAAGCAACGGTGTACAGTACAAATGCCTCAGAAATGATTGGTTTCTTACAAACATGCATGCTTCATAAAATGATAACTGATGGACTGGAGTGGTGTGGATTTTTGTGATGTTTTCATCAGCTGTTTGGACTCTCATTCTGATGGCACCCATTCACTGCAGAGCATCCATTGGTGAACAAATGATGTAATGCTACAAATTTCTACAAATCTGATCTGATTAACCATTTTTTGGGTGAACTGTTTCTTTCTATTTTCATTGCACGTCTGTAGTCGCTTTATCTCTGAGACAGGCGACGGTCTCCACGCTGACAGACTGTTCTATTCTGATCAGTCAGATTAAGCTTGGATTGGGGTTTTACGCTTCACAAACAGCCCGCAGGACACAAATAGCATGCTATGTTTTCAAATACCCAGCCAACTCACTCCTCTCATCGTGTGAGGATGACCGTAGGAGCATACTGACGTTAACAGGAAACTATACAAAACACCAATTAAAGGAATAGTTCACCCCAAAAGTTAAAATGCACTCACTCTCAGGTCATTCAAGATGTAGATGAGTTTGTTTCTTCAGCAGATTTGGAGAAATGTAGCATTATATCACTTGCTCACCAATATATGCTCTGCAGTGAATGGGTGCCGTCAGAATGAGAGTCAAACAGCTGATAAAAACATCACAATAATCCACACCACTCCAGTCCATCAATTAATGTCTTGTGAAGAGAAAAGCTTTATTTGTAAGAAACAAATGAATTACTAATAATTAATCAGATGAAGCACTGCTGGTGAAGCTCTGCTTGATAAAGTTCTGTGGGGAAAATAATGACGGACTGATTGTATAATATTTTTCTATGATTGCTTTGAATTATAATAATAGTATTTTAATAATATTCTATTGTTTAGGATTAAATGCGTGGAATAATTTTAATGTGAATGAAATATACATTTATTTAGCAGATACTTTTGTACAGAGTGCCTTACAAAAGAAGTTAAACACATGAAAATGTCTAAATATAGAGAATTAAATAAAGAAAATAATCTTCAAGAATGAAAACAACTCTAATAGTGGACACATCAAAACACACAAATAAAACCAAGAATCAATTTGGATTTTTTAACAAAAAAACGTTTTTATTTGTCAAATAATAACCCACAGTCCTTCCCATCATGCCAGTGCAAACTCCATCCAAAATCCCAGTGCTTCTGAAGTCTCGGAAAAAATGTTCTGATCACCCTGGAATGTTTTCCTGTAGCCTACACGTCATCTCCACAACCTGATGAACACAAATACAACAGAAAATCGTGATCCTCGGGTCATGCCGAATCTGTGGATATCAAACCATGTGTCTGCCATTATGAAATCTGTCATAAACTGCAATATACATTAAACCATTTGACATATCTCCATAAAAATCAGTAGGGATCATGGACACCATGTCCTGGAGGTACCTGAGAAGTCTGAACACAGCGCCACCTAGTGTTCCAGAGATATAACCATTTTTGTAAAAGTGCTTATAACTGTTGGAAAACATTGTCCAAATTTTATTTTTGTATCCTTTCATTCCCTGGATTATACTAATTCTGACGATACGTCATTTGTCATAAAAAGGTAATTGTGACTTTTCTTCTTATATTAAAATAAACTAAAAACCATAAAATACTTTTGTTGCTTGAAATAAACTTTAACTGAAATAAAATACTAAAAAACCTTTTTGATTCCTAAGCAACGTTGCTTATTTTGATAACATTTAACGTTATTTACTAAAATAAACAAAAATCGAACACTTCAATTAAAATTAAAATAAAAACTTATTCAAAATATTAACCAAAATGGTAATTTTCTTTGGAAGTACGTAATTGTGATTTATTTATTTTTTGCAATTTTGAGAGTTTTTTCCTTAGAATTCTGTTTTCATCTCACAATTTTTTATTTTACTTTCTGACATGGGATAAAAAATTAAAAAGGTAACTGCGTCACTTTTATCTGACCATTCTTCTCAGAATTGCGAGTTCATATCTCTCAATTCCGAACTGCACGAGAGAAACTCAGAATTGCCAGAAAAAAAGTCTAAATTGTGAGATGAAAATGTTGTAATGACCTTTTTTTTTAATCTCATAAAAGATACAGTGTTATAACACAGCTGAAGAGCGTGAAGACACTCACTGTCAGACATAAATGCCGACCCACAGTAAGAGGAACAGTACACCGAAGCCCATGAAGAGCGACGCCACCAGAGAAATCAGCAGCTCTTTGTACAGATCTCGCGTGTACTTCGTGGATGTTACTTCATATCTGAGAGAGAGTCAAGGATGCAAATATACCAACATCTTTTCAGGCTAAAATTTACAAGCACCTTTCTGATTAGGAAATGCAAATCTGTGAATAGTGAAGGATACACAAAGAACCAGGCGGTGAAGAACATGCCGATGGCCAGCAGCACTACAGTGAGGTGAGGAAACACGGCCGGGTTCACCGGACTGGTGTACCTCGTCATGGCTTCCAGCTCCTGCACAGAGAATCAGTCATTTACACATCAGTGGACATGACTTCTGACACCTGAAGATGTTCAACATCAGGCTAAAGCCAAAAATAACTGAATAAACTAGAATAACCACACAAGCGGTACATAAAAGAACAGGAGTATAAAAGTATCATCTCCACAGCAGCTGAACTGACTTCAGGTTTCTAGTGCGGATTAAACTTGAACAAAATATCTGATAGAAATATAAAATACAAACGTGACCCTGGAGCACAAAAGCAGTATTGAGTCTCTGGGGTATATTTGTAGCAATAACCAACAATACACTGTAAGGGTCAAAATTAATGATTTTTCTTTTATGCCAAAAATCATTAGGATATTAAATAAAGATTATGTTCCATTAAGATATTTTGTAAATGTCCTACCGTAAATATATCAAAACTTAATTTTCGATTAGTAATATGCATTGCTAAGAATTCATTTGGACAACTTTAAAGGAGATTTTCTCAATATTTAGATTTTTTTGCACCCTCAGATTCCAGATTTTCAAATAGTTGTATCTCAGACAAATATTGTCAGATCCTTACAAACCATACATCAATGGAAAGATTATTTATTCAGGCTTCAGATGATGTAAGTTTAAATCCCAATTTCAAAAAAACTAAAGACCCTTATGACTGGTTTTGTGCTCCAGGGGCACAAATGTGAAATCTGACACTTCCTAAATGAATAGTGCAACCTAGATGTGAACACTTCCCGCTGCATAATACCTATTACAAGTTCACATGAATATTATACACATACATATATATGACTAAACATGCATATTACACTTCGAATAAGGCCATTATCTGTGTCTGCAGTTAAAAAAAGCTTCAGCAGATCACAGACTCCTGACTGTAGCTAACAGCTAAAGCTACCAACAGCTGCACTTTAACAAGACGAGCGAGTAAAGAAAATACTAGACAAGTTATTTAGTTTTCTATTCATTTCTGGACTCTCTGGCGTTTAAGAAATATAATAATTTGCTGTAAAATCATGCGTAATTTACCATCGTGTGACAGGTAAAGGCAGAATCTGTCCGACCGGAAGAAGAGCAAGAACAGCCACGTAAGTGCAGAGTGCGGAAGAGGAGTGACTGACAGCACAATACAAAATAAAAGTCACAAAACTCCACAGACAGATAGATACAGATTTTTATTATGGCTGTCACACAACAATTCACATTTAGTATCCAGAAAAATATTTATTTAATTTATGCATCATGCTTGCGTGCATTTTTATTATGACATCAGTACACACACATGTTTAAAAAAAAAAAAAAAAAAACTGAGAGAAATTATGCAGATGAACTAAAAATAACGATTATGTATCAATATACAACAGAGACTTTCAGAAAGCTCGGACAAAGCAATGAAAATGACAAAATGTAACAAACAAAATAGTGAATCAACAACTGTTAATATTTTAGTTCTTACTGGGCTTGAAGCCGTAAAGATAAACAAAATAAGACAGACAACTGAGAAAAAGTTTTTTTTTTTTTATCCTTTGGTGGTATAATCAGTTTTTTGTCATTTTATACCACAGTCATTGATAAACAGGGAATGTTTGACCCCACTTAAAACAAGTCATTTAAAAATTGCACAAATAAAAAATGTAATTTTTTAATCAATTATGATTAACAGATAACAAATCATAAATGTAATAAAATCATATTATAAGAACCAATTTAACGACGAGTAAAAAGAACAGAAATAAAAGATATTGTTGTACATAATGAAAGATATGAGTTATAACATAACAAAAACCAAACACAAGAACATTTAAAAGACATTTTATGTATCTCAGAGTATTCAAACAGTTTTAGATGTCACAGAAACATTAGAAAAAGATATTTACAGTGCATAGTTCGGAAGTGCTTCCACAAGAGGCTGGTTTATTCATGACAGAATATGTGATATTCTCAATGATTTCTGAAAATAACCATATATTAGATTTCAAAAGATCATCCCAAATGTTTTATACTCAGAATCAGTATCATGCATTAGTTTGGCATCATGGAAATTGTAATTTTACAACCACACTTTGTTGGTTCTCGTCATGATTTGACCATGACTATCATAATCACACATCGCCCAGCCTTACAAAGACTACATCATGGCTTTCCTTCACTCTTAAAAATAAAGGTGCTTCACGATGTCACAGAATAACTTTTTTTGGTCTGAATGGTTTCATGAAGAACCTTTAACATCTGAAGAACAGTTTCTGTTTCACAGAAGGTTCTTTGTGGTGAAAGAAGGTCCTTCAGATTATAAAAAGATAAGAAAGAGATGGTTCTTTAAAGAACCTTTGACTGAATGGTTCTTCTGTGGCATCGCTGTGAAGAACCTTTTAAGCACCTCTATTGTTAAGAGTGTTATTACTTTAAAATATTCATGCAATATCTAACATCAAAATGTTACGTGTACAAGGATAAGAAACAAACAGAGACAAAAAGACTCTATGGTGTTGAAATTTACATAGTGCTGGATTTTTTATACTGCTTTCTTCCAAAATAAAAAAGGGGGAAGGAGGCACAAAGATATTAGAATGAATCTACTGAGGTTTGGACATATTCTCTGACAAATTCTCTGATCAAAAGTGATGTTTCAACTGTTTAGACAAAAAAATGTTCAGATTAAACTGTACACGAATATTCTGCATATATACTGCTCAAAAGATTTATTTTGACACAATCATTGGTTACTGCTAATATAAAGTATAGCATGCGTATAGCAGCATACTAAAGTTAGAACAATGCATTAAAAAAAATGAAAGAATATACAGTGTAAAGATGGAAAGGGAATAAGTGACAAAGTAACATAAGTACCGTAGTAAAACTCAATATGAAGTGTTTCCAATGGTGATAATGATCCAGTGTTTGACTTGTGATTGCTGCTGGTTCCAGTTTTTAAAAGATATCCAGTGACTAACTTGGACAAATCCAGTAGTTGCTTTTATTTATGGTTCCTCGTTTCTTTCTTTCTTGAGATGAGCTGATATCTTTACTTCAGTAGCTATTCATACTGTACTTTCTACACTGCTTACTTTATACCTGTATCTTAGCTGTTTCTCTCCAGTGGACGCGACAGCAGGAACGTAGAGACCCTGCCTGTTTATTATTACTAAAACCCTCCACAGTGTTTGACAGCAGTTATGGGAAGGTTAACAAAACTTGATGTAAACAACCTGATTTGCATATCATTAATAAAGAGCTGGCGCAGTTAAAGCCATTTCCAGTGTATAAATAGTCAGTGGTCCAGAAAAAAATGAAATACAGATAGTCCATTATAAAGACAGCTGTTTAAAACTGACATAAGAAAGCGGAAGAATGCTCCTAAGCAAGAAGCAGATTTGGAGAAACTTATAGCATTAACCATAAGAAAGAGAGTCCAAACAGCTGATAAAAACATCACAATAATCCACAAGAGCTGCAAGTTTATAAGAAACAAATCCATCAAGACATTTTAACTTTAAACCGTTATTTCTGACCAAAATATGAGTCCATAATTCATAATGATGCTTACTCCAATGAAAAAGACCACCCTCCATTGTCCTTTCACATCAAAATCCATCAATATATTTGTATATAGCTGCTTTGGACTGTTTTTGCTTGTAAATGGTGTTTTATCTGTGCATATTTTGCTCCTGATTCAGACAAGACAAATTTTTTACCGGAGAAAGTGATATTATGGATTATGGACTTGTATTTATGCTGGAAGCAATGGTTTGAAGATAAAAATGCCTTTATGATGGATTTGTTTCTTACAAAAACGCAGCTTTTGGCTTCAGACAAGATGTTAATTGTTGAACTGGAGTGGTGTGGATTATTGTGATGTTTTTATCAGCTGTTCTGACGGCACCCATTCACTGCAGAGCATCCATTGGTGAGCAAGTGATGTAATGCTACATTTCTCCAAATCTGATGAAGAAACAAACTCATCTACATCTTGAATGGCCTGAGAGTACCTGTATTTTCAGCAAATTTTAATTTTTGGGTAAAATATTGTTTTAAAATTTATTAAACTGATGTCATGTTAACAAATCCAGTTTAATGACATTTAAAAGAAATGCAAATAATGTGCACTGATTTCTGTGGAATAATCTGCACTGATGAATCATGCACAAAATTTTTTTTTTTTTGAATGTAGATTCAAGCAGATGAGTTTTAAGAATGGTACCTTTTTATATTATATCTTGGCAAATCAAAAGACATTTTAATAAGTAAATGTATGTGTGTGTATGTGTGCAAGAGTGTATATAAGCAGTAATATAAAATCAAGGTTAAGGCGAAGTGATCTCGATTTTTTGTTGTTGTTTTTTTTGAACAATGCTAATTTTCCTTTTGCTTTGAACATATACGCGCAGAACAAACACAGTTAAGACGTCTTCATCAGTTCGCCCAGATGAAACAGTCTTTGAATCAGAGGTGGCGATACAAGTGTACACATGAGAAGTCGAAGCTGAATAGCATGAATCTCGACACTGCTTAGCATGTGGTTTGAATGAGGAAACTGTACTCAGAGCACCGTGAGGACTCAATGTCGTCTTCACTGCTACATCCCGCTTGACTCTGTAAACAAAAAGGTTAAACGGTTAATTTACCCATCACACTGAAACAGAGTCTTAACCATGCACAATAAAAATGCATGACAGATCTTTTTCAGAACTGGGAAGCCTGATTCATTTCTTGTGTACTGATTCATTTGCACAGTTCATGTGAATCAAGCAGTTCAAAATAATTCAATTCTGGTTGTGTCTGGTTAGGACACACTGAAAAATCATGTGTGAAGTTCACTCACTGAATGTGACACTCGGAAATGGTAGGTGACCTCTTGAAAAGGCATAACAGGAAGTGACCACAGGTGGCTGGTCCCCTGGCAGAAAAGAGGTTTGCATGTGACAACCGAAGCATATTTATAGAGTGACATTCTCAGTTACTGCAGGTGCAACACCATGTGAACCGGGGCCAGTAATCTCACCGCTGTATAAGTGCTCCGCTCTAGTGAGAAAGAAGCTTCTGGGTGATTTGGACAGAGTCGCCCCCTGGTGGCTCCACACTGCCGCACCCACACCTCCTCAGAGGACTTAAAGGACAACAAGAGATCTGGATGAGTCAGAAGTGTAGCAGGGGTGATTCTAGGGTCAGAGGATATTCGGGATTATCCCAGACATCTGTGGATGTGTCTGAGGACATCCATTGATGAAATACTGAAATATGACACACTGCAAAACACTTTAAAGGAATAATTCATCATAACCTGAATGTTTTATGAAAATTTACTCACCCTACATCATCTTAGATGTAGATGAGTTTGTTTCCTTATCAGAACAAGAAATTTACATCACTTGCTCACCAATGGATCCTCTGCAGTGAATGGGTGCCGTCAGAATGTGGAAGTGGAAGCAAGGAAGAAGTATCATTATGAACTCGTATTTTGGCTAGTAACGTCTTGATGTATTGTTTCTTACAAACATGCATCTCTTCACTTCACAAGATGTTAACTGAGGGACTGGAGTGGTGTGGATTACTTGTGGATTATTGTGATGTTTTTATCAGCTGTTTGGACTCTCATTCTGCCGGCACCCATTCACTGCAAAGCATCCATTTGTGAGCAACTGACGTAATGCTACATTTCTCCAAATCTTTCCTGATGAAGAGTGAGCTGAAGGGTGAGTACATTTTCAGCTTTTTATTTTTTTTTAATGGTTATCTATTCCTTTTAAAAACATAAAAACATCACACCAGTGAGGAGCATTTTCTTACAAAGCAAATCTCTCAATATTACTGGAGTAAAAGCCAAAAACTGTGTTTATACTCACATCATGTGCAGAGTAATGTAAGTCATAGATGAGTTTCTGTCTCGGTTTAGAAACACAGTAAAGCTGCAAGCAAATAAAACACATCAGCTCAGAAGCCTGAAATCTTCAGTGCTGATAGATAACAAGCCATTATGTGAGATATTATATATGTATCTGAAGATATTATATCTGAACACACCTGCAGGTCTCGGATGAGGAACAATCGAGAGTTCTGATCTCCTGATCCATCTCGAGGATGTGAAGTTTGCTCAGACACGCTGGTAGATTTCCATCTGTGTATAAAACAATATATATATATATATATATATATATATATATATATATATATATATATATATATATGTTGATAAATATAACTAACTAGATTTTAACAGCTACTGATGGAAAAAAATCACCCTTTTAAGACATTAAAGAGCCAATACATATACTGACTGTTTTCAAAGACAAAATTGACAAATGTTATTAAATATAAAAATTAAAAATAATTAAAAACATTAAAAAAAAAAAATTTCAAAATGTAAACACAATGAAACATGTTTATTTTAAGAGTAAAATGATTTTCAAACATTGCAGTGTTAAATACATATAGTGTCAAAACTATTGTCAAAGGCAGAAAATTGTAATTATAAATATAGATTATAAAAAAAATATATAAAAAGCAATGAAATATAATTGAAAATTATTTAATTAAAAAATTCAAATAAATAAAAAAATTTATGTTTTGTTTTACTTGTAGTTGTTAAGATTAGGTATGAGGTTGGAATAAGGGATCTTAAATATACTCACACAGAATAAGACATTAATATGTGCTTTATAAGTACCGTACTAATAAATAGACAATATGCTAGTAATGTGCATTCTAATAAGCAACAGTGTTAACAGTGAGAATTAGTCCCTTAACTAAAGTGTTATCATAAATTTACATTTTATATATATATTATATATATATATATATATATATATATATATATATATATATATATATATATAAGAGCTGAAACAACTAATCGATTTAATCTATTAAAATCGATTATTAAAATAGTTGTCAACTAATTTAGTAATCGATTCGTTGCTAAATAATTTTTATTTGCCGTAAGCGGCTCATTTCGTGCATATTTTAAATCTGCGGTGACCAAAGTGTGGCAGTAATGAGCCACCGGAGGTTTTACTCAGCCAGTACAGCAGGAGAAGTAGCGAATAGCCAATAGCTGGCCTCGTTTTATGTCACGTGCTTCCCGCACAGCGTCTCTCTGAGTCTGCATTATTCGTGGTGGTTGGTGAGGGAGATGGCAGTGGAGTAAGCTCGAGAAAGAAAAAGAAAAAAGCGGAAGATAAAACTAATCGGACGAAGTCATCCAAAGTGTGGGAGCACTTTACTTTGAGCCTTCAAAAAAGAGGAGTAACCTGTAAACTGCGGCTGTTTTCTGCGGCAGGAAACATATCCTCTAAAAAGAGAGCAAGCCTAACTGTTAAACCCTGAACATTTGGACATGTTGACCTTTTTGCACTGCAATGCAAAGTTTTTCTCAAATAATGAGTGAATAGTGTTCTGTTTCATTTCCCACAGGTAGTCGAATTCCTGTCAGTTCAGGCATAAGCTGTTTTGTTTAACATTTTATCGCTTTATTACATTTTTGAATTTTGCACTGTTATAAGGACCACTACATATTTAAATCCGATGACAATCACAGTGTGCAAAGACTTCTATTTGTGCAGATTCTGCAGTACAATGTTGTTTGCAAATGTTTTAGTCGTAAAAGCTGATAATATTGCTTTTTAACAATTAACATTTAAAGCTTTGTCGTTTTCCCAGTTCATAATTCAGTCTTTCAGCCTAATTATGACTGAATGAGAGAGGTTAATGTTTAAATGTATTTGAAATGCACTTTTTTCTAAGTATTCACTGCTCTTTTTCACACAGCAGGTTTTTTGTGTGTCCAATTTTTTTTTCCTGACAACCTTCTGATGGATTTTACTTTAAATTTTATTTTAAAATGTGAGTTCCATTCAGGTTTCATGCCATTGGCACTTTATTCGAAGGATTGTTTACAATTTCACAGCATAAGCTATAAAGCTGTTTCCCAGTTATAAGCTGTGTGTTTACAGGAAAAAAATAATAAAATGCAATTTTACTGCATTTTTTATTCTGTTTTATTCTTATTCTTTGTGAAAATATGTTCTGAAAGATTCCTTAATAAGCTTTGTTCGGGATGTTAAACTACTTTAGGAGCCCTAAGGACTGCCATGGTAAAAACATTATTTGAAATCTCCTTGTGAAATTTGCTAGAGTATGTATGGGTCAGTGTTTTGATTGCAGAAGAGTTCGACAAAGGATAACTAACACATAATAAAACACAACTCCAGGTATGTTTTTGATGAGGATATGACAATGCAAAATGGTTAAAATCTCTTAAAAGTCTATGTTGAATGATAAAGACCCTCTGTTAATAATTTACTTGGGGAAAAAATGGGCAAAACTAAAATATAAGTACATCAACCGATTCATCGATTAATCGTAAAAATAATCGACCGATTAATCGATTATCAAAATAATCGTTAGTTGCAGCCCTAATATATATATATATATATATATATATATATATATATATATATTTACAGTACAGACCAAAAGTTTGGAAACATTACTATTTTTAATGTTTTTGAAAGAAGTTTCTTCTGCTCATCAAGCCTGCATTTATTTGATCAAAAATACAGAAATAAAAATGTAATATTGTGAAATATTATTACAATTTAAAATAATTGTTTTTAAATTTATTATACTTTAAATTATCATTTATTTCTGTGATGCAAAGCTGAATTTTTAGGATCATTATCACATGATCCTTTAGAAAACATTCTAATATGATGATTCATTATCAAAGTTGGAAACAGTTCTGCTGCTTAATATTTTTTCAGAACATGTGATACTTTTTTTAGGATACTTTGATGAATAAAAGGTAAAAAAAAAAAAAAAAAAAAAAAAAAAAGAAGCTATGTTTTTAAAATATAAATATTTTGTAATAAAAATATACACTACTGGTCAGTAATTTGGGGTCAGTATTTTTTTTTCTTTCTTTTTTTTAAATAAAATCAATACTTTTATTCAGCAAGGATGTGTTAAATTGATAAAAAGTGAAGAAAATATATTATTAGAATATATATTATTAGAATTTTTTTTTTTTATTTTGAATAAATGCAGTTCTTTTTAACCTTTTATTCATCAAATATATTAGACAGCAGAACTGTTTCCAACACTCATAATAAATCAGAATATTAGAATGATTTCTAAATGATCATGTGATAGACTGGATGTTACATGTGACACTGAAGGCTGGAGTAATGATGCTGAAAATTCAGCTTTGCATCACAGGAATAAATTATTTTTTTAAAGTATATTCAAATAGAAAACTATTATTTTAAGTTGTAATAATATTACACAATATTACTGTTTTTTTCTGTATTTTTGATCAAATAAATGCAGGCTTGATGAGCAGAAGAGACTTCTTTCAAAAACATAAAAAATAGTAATGTTTCCAAACTTTTGGTCTGTACTGTATATATATGTGTGTGTGTGTGTGTGTGTGTGTGTGTGTGTGTGTGTGTGTGTGTACCCTGTGTGTTGATACTGCGCTGCCTCCGGGACGGTGGCTGTTGTCCACCAGGCAAGCGTTTGGTTGCTCCGCTCAGCTCTGGAGGCTGAGGCGGCCGTTTTCCTTTACTGACGAACAGAGGAGCTGATGTGTGACTCAGACGGTTCTTGTTCCGGCTGTCTTTGTCCAGCAGACGAGACTTTGCCTTCTTGTTAACAGTGGCCTGGGTGGGAACATCAGTGCTAGAGTCTGAGAGAGAGAGAGAGAGATACAGTGAGAGAGAAATGATACTGTATGTGAAAAAAGGTTTGAATGAATCCTTTTTCTATTTAATCCAACAAAAGGAGCAGCATAGAAGAGTTTTGAGAAGATATCATTAATGTGGCAATTCACTGATTCATTAATTCGTTCATACATCAGAATGATTCATTAATTCAACCATTTTACTTCCAAAATGTGATGCATTTTTCTGAGTGAAACACTGGTCTTTTTGACCAGACAAAAAACGTAGAGTAAGGCATGTGATAAGAAAGTAGATACATTTTAATTTCTTGTATAAAGCGTCACTGGTATCACTTTATTTAAAGCCTTTATGTATAATGCATTATAAAGATATTCACAATGTACATTATAATGCATTATATCTTTTCATAAATAATTGTAACTAAAGTATAAAAGCATTACAGTATCTGCAGATTCTTTGTTATATCAGAAGTTGTTTGTTTGTTATTTGTTTATAATTAATAGATAAGTATTATAATCTATGATAATTATTCATGAGATCATACAGTGCATTATAAGGTGCATTACAAGGCATAAATAATGCATTAAAAGTAGGCCTGCTTCTATAATGCGGTACATATAAAAGCTGTAAGTGAAGTGTTCACAAGTCAATTGTTGAAACTTCTCTGATGGCTGTTAAAATATCTCATTTGTCTGGTGATTGTTGTCATACCTGGAGTGGATTGGTTGTTGCCTGGCAACAGACTGACAGTGGCTGATTGGTTGGTTGTGGCAGGTGTTGGAGGGCAGCAGGGCGGGTGATTGGACAATAATGGGGAGGTGGAGTCTGTAAACAGATAATAAACTTCTATGAAAGTAATAATCCACATATGTGTATTGCAGAAAAACACAACGGCTGTACTGTGAGCATGAGTGTGTTTTGTGGAACCTGGGGAGAGAGTGGATGTGGTCACTCTGGCAGGGGAGAAAGAAGCCTGACGAGCCGAACCCAAAGCAGAACGAGACCTGCTGAGACAGAGAGAGAGGTCACATGAGGTCTCTTTAATATTTCAGCTGTTTCTCGCAGAATGAGATTAAGCTGAGAATAAATGGCTCAAACTTGGCTTAGATTTGCCAAGATACCAGTTTGAAACAAAGGTTCTCTGCATCTATTTCAAATAAAAGCTGTTCTTTCTATCATCAAAGTATCCTGAAAAAAAATGATCATGGTTTCCACAAAATACTGTTGTTAGCATAGATAATAATAATACACGTGCCTTCAGCAGCAAATCAGCATATTAGAATGCTTTCTCTAGAATGATCACGTGACACTGAAGACTGGAGTAATGATGATGAAAATTCAGATTTTTTATTGAAGATCCAGAAGATGTACATTTTTTTATTGAAGATTGAGAATAAATTACTTTTTAAAATATATTCAAGCATTTAACTGTTATTTTGAATTGCAATATTGTTTTACAATATAACAGATTTTTCTGTAGTTTGATCAAACAAAGCAGCCTTGGTGAACATAAGAGACTTCTTCTCAAAAACCTCTGAGTAATACAGTTTTCCTAAAAAGTTTTTCTTAGGAAACGTAGGACCGGAAAACCTTTGGTCATAGACGGGAAGATGAAGTGACAGAGAAACAGAGAGAAAGGAAGAGGACAGCATACCACAGACAGAAGGATGGACAGAATGTGACGGTTGCAGTTAGGAAGGGCGTCCAAGAGACGAAGAGAAGGCAGCGGGTTGCAGAACTACAAACGACACTGAGAGAAATGAGCAGCAGGAGATCAAACGAAAGAGTGCAGAAATAAAGAGAAAGACCTCTGTGCATGATGTGGAGATGTGTTCGTACACGTACATACCCCTCAACATCACTTATGCTTCCATGGTGTTGAAGATTGAGCACATAGAGGATGGACATGGAGATGACACTACAGAACGAGATGATAATGAGCATGAAACAGACACTCAAAATATTCATTCTAATGTTTGGGTGTGTATGATTCCCTCTCTCACCTGAAGGCCATAATGATGACCAGTGCCAGTATGGTGCCCTGCATGAATCTGTGACTCAGGCAGCCCTGCTCCGGGATGGACCGCTGCAAAAACAACAACAATTATCTCATCCCATCCAATTCTACTCCATCCCAGTCCAAATGATTCTATTCCATTCCATTCCATCACATCATATACCAAAGATTCTGTGCAATCCCATTCTTTATGTTCGTATCCTATCCTGTTTTATGAATCTATCCCATTCCATCTGATTCTATTCCATTCCATTCCACATGATTCTATCCCTTCCTATAAGATTCCATTCCATATGATTCTATCCCATTAAACATGATTGTACTCCATTCCACATGATTCTATTCCATCCTATAAGATTCCATTCCATATAATTCTATCCCATTAAATATAAATCTACTCCATCCCATATGATTCTATTCCATCCCATATGAGTCTATTCCATCCTAAATGAATCTATCCCATCAAAAATGATTCTACTCCATTCCATATGATTCTATCACATACAATGTGACTCCCCTCCTTCCATAGGATTCTATTCCATTACATATGAGTCTATCCCATCCAATATGATTCTACTTCACTCCATATGATTCTATTGCTTATATCTCATCCAGTACGATTCTACTTGATTCCATATGATTCACATCCTATCCTATGATTCTATTCCATTCCATATAATTTTTGTCCCATCCTACAGTATATAATTCTACCCCATTGCATATGATTTTATCCCAGTCCAATTTGATTATACTCCATTTCATTTGATTCTATTATGTCCCACATGATTCTATTGCATTCCATGTGATTCGTTCATATCCAATATGATTCTATTGCATCACATTAGTGGAATTTCATTACACAATTTCAGTACACTTACCTGTACCATTCCATTATTGTTTTTAATATATGCATTTTTTTTGAAGAGGGAGACTGTTAAATCTTACCTTGCTTCCTGGCTTTGCAGTTTTTTTCTTGAGTGGGCCACTTCCTGTTCTGCTAAAGTAGCTTCCCGATTGACTAGAAAAAAGACCATGCTTCTTCAGACTTCCTCACTTTGAATTTACTCAAACAGATGCATGTGTGAGTGCACAGCTTCATAAACACACACCTGACTGTGCCTCCGCTGACAGAGCTCTTCATGCTGTCTAGCCGGCGCAGTTTGGCGAGTTTTCGGTTCCAGCGTTCAAGCTCGTCAATGCGAGTCTCCAGATTATCAGTGAGTTTGCAGAGTTCCTTCACCGCTCCCACGTTCTCCATAAAGATGCGCTCCTGCAGAATCAAACACACACATGAGAGAGAGGCAGAGAGACTGTGTGGGCATCTGTAAGAATGTGTTTGTGTGCTCATACTTTATTGACCACCAGTAGATTAGGGATGGTCTCTCCATTAGCACACACCACATCTCCTCCCTCCTTCACAGCCTCCGGCAGAATCTGCTGGACCTCCTGAGCGATCACCCCTGATAACACACACAACCTGTTAACTGCACACACATTAAGTTTCTCTTAAGCACTAGTTTTGCAGTCCTGCCTACTACATAGTGATTGTAACGGAATGAATAAATCTCACAAAGAAATGTCCGGGTCACATTTCGCCTCATAATCAAAAGGAGAAAATAAGGAATCATTTTAGAGCAGTGTTATTATTGCTAACTAAAACTATAAAAAATATTTTTGATAATTGACAAAATGCTGGCATATACTAAAATATGAATATTTGGTGAAAAATTTAAATTTAAAAAAGCATGAACAAAAATGTTGCCTTACCATCAAACTGAAATAAATAAGCTTAAGTACTAAAATTACTAAAACTAAAATAAAAATCAAAGCCAAATATAAATACTAACAAACTAATAAAATACATTTAACTAAAATTAAAATGAAAACTGAAAATATGAAAATAAAAATCGATTTTCAAAATAGTAATATACATAAACAGTAGTAAAATAACACTGATTTAGCATGCGTTTTAATAACATTATGTTTTTTTATGCATTGTATTATTATTTTCATGACTGTTAAACATATTTTCACCAACACAAATTCTTATTACCATAGAGACAAAATTATAAGAGTTGATGATTTTCATAGCCCTACAAATCTGTTCCAAATCAAATATATAATGCAAAATATTTTTTTCCTTTAATTTTGGGGAGAAATATGATTCCAATTGGGTATTTATACTAGGAGTGATCTGTGGAGACCGTACCG
The DNA here is from genome assembly GCF_018340385.1 of Cyprinus carpio. Lineage (NCBI taxonomy): Eukaryota > Metazoa > Chordata > Actinopteri > Cypriniformes > Cyprinidae > Cyprinus > Cyprinus carpio. The sequence continues at coordinate 4,381,444 of NC_056621.1, forward strand.
GTCTCAGAAGTGGCATCAATGCCCACTGTGGCTGCAAACTCAGGCTTATACTGATAATGCACCAGCCTCATTTGGGAAATCCGCCTCAGGTTATCAGTGGTGTCCACCTGAAGAAAGAGAGAGAAGTTATGAAATATATTTGTGGGCTGTTTTCAAATACGAACAGTTAAATGATTCTATTAACATAGAAAAAAATATGGAAATAGTTCAGGACTATTAAAAAATGTTTGCATGGTTCTTAACTGGCAAAAAGGTAAGTTAAAAAATTTAAGACCTTTTGCATGTGTAAGGAGAGATATGCACACACATAAAAATGTACCTCCTTCACATTCTCCTTGGCTCTAATATCAGAAGGATGCACAAGGGAACCCATGACTTTCACATTGCCGTGTACAACCAGAGCCTCATCCGGCCGGTCCGTATTGATGCCGATCCGGCCGTGATGGTACACAGAGTCCGGCATCTGCCCTCTCTGCCACAACACTTCACTGTCACTCTCAAATTGACCCGGGTTAGACGCCTGAGAGACAGAGAGAGAAAGAAAACGAAAGAACTAAGTAATAGTACAACAACTTAAGTAACTGGCTGGGAAGGGAAGGTGTTACTGCAAATTCAGTTGACTTTTAAATAGATTTACACATAAAACTTCAAATAAATATTTTGCATATAATTAAGTTTTATGATTTCTTCAGAATTTTTATTTCTCAATAAGAACAAAAATTCAAAAATGGCATTACAAAATCTAATCATACTGAAAGAAGTCAAAAGTAAATGCAAACAAATTCAGCAGCATAATCATTAGACTGTGAGAGTAATGGCAGTTGGTCAGAGGTAGATCATTGACACAGAAACAGGTTGTGATTGGAGGAGGTCGGTCAGACACGACCAGACTGACAGCGGTTACCCTGACGATGATCCTCTCGGAGACCTGAGCCGCCACCGTGAAGCTCTGACTGTGACACTGAGCCTGAAGAGCTACTACCAGCATGAAGTACCTACACAAAAAAACAAACGTAAGAACAATCCTAAGAGTTTCAGGGTATTTTGATATTATGTAATGTCTGTGGACAGTATTGGCAGTATTTGGAGAAATGTAACATTATATCACATGCTCAACAATTGATCCTCTACAGTGGATGGGTGCCATCAGAACGAGAGTCCAAACAGCTGATAAAACATCACAATAATCCACACAACTCCAGTCCATCAGTAGACATCTTGTGAAGCGAAAAGCTGCATGTTTGTAAGAAACAAATCCTTCATTAAGACTTTTGGCTTCTGGCGAAGATAAAGGTCCATAATCCACAATACCACTTCCTCCAGTGTGGAAGTCCATATCTTTTTATCCTCTTACATCAAAATACACCAACATACAATATTTTTTTGGAACAATTTTGGACTGTTTTTGTTTGTAAACGGTGCTTGCATATTTCTCTCCTGATTAAGATCAGACAACTTTTTTTTACTTGAAACAGCAATACTATCAATAGAGGACTCATATTTTAAACACACAGCTTTTCTCTTTACAAGATGAACTGGAGTGGTGTGGATTACTTGTGGATTATTGTGATGTTTTTATCAGCTGTTTGGACTCTCATTCTGACGGCACCCATTCACTGCAGAGTATCCATTAGTGAGCAGGTGATGAAATGCTACATTTCTCTAAATCTGATGAAGAAACAATCTCATCTACATCTTGGATGGCCTGAGAATGATGTTGTCAAACGTTTGTCAGCATGTTTGTCATGGTTACATTTTGTACCTCTGGTCGGGGTTCGGTTTGCCTTTCTTTCTCATGTTATTGGCTGTGGTCTCGCTGAAGTGGAGACGACCCACCGTTACTTTGGTCACCTGCTCTGGTGGCAATGTCACTCTGTAAAGCATATAGTTAACATTTATATCACAGGCCATTTCAAATCCACGCTCTTAACACATAATATTAACAAATATGATGTAAATCTTACAATACTGGTTTAAAGGGTCTTTTACTCCGGTCAGACTGTGACTGTTCCACATTAATGGACTGATTCATCGCTTCCAACTGAAAGATGCAGAGATAAACACACGCTAGAACAGGCGAGAGTTTATAGACAGTGGTAGTATGACGTGTTCTTGTGGTCTGGCTCACCTTGACCCCATTGAGTTTCAGGTAAAAGCATTCAATGGGCTGCAGCCCCTCACTGGTCTTGACATATTTGGGATCTCCTGGCATCCCGATGTACACGGTCACTTGGAAGTGGTTCTTCTTCTGACACACAAATGCATCATCAGCCAAGGAGAAGTTAAAACCCTTATCCGCATCCACCCTATATGTAGGCATCGGACTGGAGAGGCAGAAAGAGAGAAACAAAATCTATTTCTGGTTATCTTTTTTTAAAATATATTTTATTTTATAATGTTATATTAAATTATATAATATTTAAAATATATGTTAATTATTAGAACTAATAACGATTAATTATCTAGTTTATTTTTAGAAATAATTATTAAATAAATGTATTTGATTACATTCAATCAATTTTATTCAAAAGTGTAGTGGGGTACATACATGTTTTTTTAAGAAAGTGTTAAGAAAAGTATTTATTAATATTAAGGTTTAGTAATGAATATTGATGTCATTGATTTTCTATACTATAAAAATGGTAATCGTGTATAATCGTATATAACTGTAACTACATACGTTTTTATAATAATTAAAATGTTAATTTTTATAAATAATTTTATAAAAGTTTTTATACATTTTATAAAAATATATATATATAAAGAATTATTCCTATACATCATAATTTTCCTAATATAAATTAGAATTATCTTATCAATAATTATTAATTAAATTAATTTAATCAATATCACCATCAGGACTTTTTGGTACATTTGGTACATTTCTGCCTGATCATTCTCTCTCATTCCTCTCTCATTTAAGCCAGAACTCTGCTCTTGCTCTCACTCCTACACACTGCTCATCTCATAGGAATTCTCTGGCCTCTGCCATCTGTCTCTCTCTCTTCTGTCTCTTTTAGTACAGCCTGATACATCCTTATACCCCATTAAATCCCAAACACACACTCTCGCCCTCGATGCATTTCTCATTGCTGTCGTAAATCTAAATGCAGAGGTGTGTAAGACCAGAGCAGCACCCACAGTTCTTTTCCACTGGAGTCGTATAATGTAGTCCATTTGTTCTGCTGGTGCGGCTGCCACTTTATGCACTGGTAGTTTGGATCCAGGTATGAGTTTTCTGCATCCTGCATTAAACCTGTAAAAGAACAAATACATATAGTCATCATGTAGTCCTGAAAATGCAGTTGTGTTCAGGTACTTGTGTGTGTGTGTGTGTGTGTGTGTACCTGGCTCTTGTTTGATGATGCCTGTGAGGATCTGAGAGTTGAGAGTGCTGTTGGGAGAGTCTGAATGTTTTCTCTTCTTTGCTGGATGTACAGGAATCCCACTGGAGAAACACAGAGCATTCATTTGTTGATGTGGAAAATTTAGATCTTTGACACTGCTGGTCCATCTCTACCTAAGTGGTTCTCAACCAGGAGGACGGGGCCCTCTAAGGGCCCTCAGCAAACTTCCAAAGAGGCTGCAAGATAACTTAAAATGATTTAAATTAATTATTAATAATTTAAATTAAAATAATAATAATAAAAAAACATAGTCAAGATTGAAATTGTGTTTTTTCACATTTAACAAAGTTAAGAAACCACTAGCGTTTTTTGAGATTGTTATAGTTGTTGAATCTGACAAAATAAAATAAAATAAATTAGACATTAAAATAATAAAAAATAGAATTGTAAAATAAAATAAAACAGGGGGCAAATAAGGGTCATCTGCAAACTTACAAGCGGGGTGCAATATGACTTAAAAATATTTAAATTACTAAATTATTATTCATTTATTAAAATAATCTAACTGTTATCTAAATTAAAATGCTAAAAGAACAAATAAATCAAGATGTAAATTGAAATAATACTTCTTCATCTGGAGGTTACTAACCAAATGGGTTTTGTTAGATTGTATTATTACCATTAAATGCCACATCAAAAATAAAATAAAATAAAATAACAGGGGGGTGGGGCCCACTACAGGGCTTCAGGAAATATCCAGAGGAAGCACAAAGTACTTAAATAATAATTTCAATAATAAATGTAAATAATCTAACTCTGATCTAAACTAAAACTCTATAAAAAAAAATCAAGATTGAAATTTAAATAATATTTGTTCACTTGGTGTGTATGAACCACTAGGGGTTTTGAGATTGTAATAGTACTGCTGAATGTGATAATGAATAATCTAAACTAAAATAAAATAACAATGAATGATGAATGCTAAGTATTTTTTGTTTTTATTTGTTTTAAGGAAGCACAAAGTACTTTAATTACTTTAATAACATCATGCAAATATGTTGTGTATATATATATATATATATGATGTAATGCATTAAAAATTCACATTACTTAAATCTCAGAGGGTCTAACTCATTCAAGTCCCCTGAGCTATGAAGGAGCAACCTCATAATAAAATAATAAAAAAATGTTCCTCTGATTCTCTCTCTCTTACTCAGGTCCTTGTGGATGTTGCAGGAGTTGATGTAGCATCTGACTCTGTTGCATGTCTCCGCCCCCGCCACTGCCTGGACCAATTGGATACTGCGAAATCATGGGCTCTGGCTTAAGGTACATGTCCCGGTGCATGCTGGGATAGTGGGGGTGTGTGGGGAGAGGCGGAGGACTGGTCATGTGACACATGTTCTCGGGCGTCATTGTCCTGAGCATGTGCGGATCTAAGGTGGAAAATGAATAAGCAGACATCAAGTTACATTTAACATTGTATTCAATTTTGATCTCTACATTTATGCGTCATAAGGTATTCTTCACCCTCTGAAACAATAACTAAACAATTTTCAATGTATGTTCTTGGTTGGTTATTTTTATTTTTTTAAAACCTTAAATAACTTGCAGTTGTGATTATTTCTGAAATTCTATTCACATCAAACCGTTCAGATGGACTGAACTTACCGTTGGCTTGCTGGGGTGAATATGGCTCTGAACTGGAGTCAGGAGGGGACTCGGGTAGAGTTCTGCAACAACAATAACATTAAATACATTTTATACACATTAAACACACTATGTACATGACAATATGAGTGATTGTCAGGGTTTTGTGGTTGCTATGCAATTGCAAGATACTCTGAGTGAGTTTTAATGTGTTGCTAGGTGTATTTGATCACTTAGTAACAGTACATCTCTCCTCAACAATACTCATGTTTTAATTTGAAACCCATCAGAAAGCTCACTAACAGCATACCTGCTGCCTCCTTTCGGTCAACATTATAAAACAGCATTAGTGATTGCAAAACTCCTCATAGGTTATCAAGCCTGACCCGCTGTGTCTCAGTGTTATTCCCAGCTCACTCCTCCGTCTGTCTTACTCAGCCTTTATCTGAGCTGCGAAGGGTTATCTGAGGTAATATGGAATGAGGAGGCGGGGCATATCAAAGGGGTGTGGCTTATTATTTGCTGTACTATGATTCTGAAATTCTGAAGAAACTGCGTTATTGCATATATTGAATGTATTAACACATAAGCTCATAGTGATTCGTAACTATTTTACATTATTGCGAATTAGTGGCTACGGCCAATACCTGCTTACGGCCCACTGACAAATAGGTTTAGGGGTGGACATACTTTTTTTTAAATATCATACGTTTAAGTACTGTACAAATCACATCGTACAAATTCATACAAAATTACCACCTTGAAAAATAGTTACGTTTCGCATTACTTCTGTGACCAGTCCTGTGAGATGTCACTCAGATTTGACGTACTATGATTCTGAAACTGCAATGAAACTGCATTATTTTGTTCACGGCAATTTTTTTATCTATTTTACGTTATTGTGAATTGGTGGCTAATTTGTATCTTTTCATATGATCCACTTATGCCCCACTGATGCTTAGATTTAAGGGTGGATGTTCATGCTTAAGCTTTTTCTAAAAATCATACACTTCATATACAAATCAAATTGTACTAATTCATAAGAAGTCACCACATCGTAAAAAAAATTTTTATGATCTGTTTGAAAATATTCCACTCAAATTTGACATACTGTACAATGATTCTTATTTTGATGAAAATGTGCCATTGTGCCCATGACAACTTATAACTATTTTATGCTATCGTGTATTGGTGTCTAAAATATATGACTTTGTATGTTTTTGCGGCCTCTTTCTCAGAGCCTTCAGCAAACTTCCAATACGTCTGCAGGATGAATTAAAATTATATAAATAAATAAATCATTATTAATATTTTAAACAATCTAACACTAATCTAAATTGAAATGTTAAAATAAAATAGAACAATTAATAATAATAATAATAATAATAAATACTTGAAGTTTTTATTTGCTTTAATTACTTTAATTTGTTGTAAAATAATATATATAAAATTATTCTATGAATTTGTACATTTTCATACAATCTGCTCATGACCCACTGACAGTTAGGTTTAGGGGTGGACCTTCATGCCTCTCTTTTTCTCTAAATATCTGTATGTTTCCATACAAATACCATTGTATAAATTCATACAAAATCACCACCCCATAAAATAGTTATGAGTTTTCTCATTAGATAGTGTGGCCATAAGAGCAAAAATACAGCAAAATGCTCAAAAAATTATTTATATATATATAGAGAGAGAGAAAGAGAGAGAGAGTTTTTATATAATCTATATAGCTCTATACTATATATAGTATATACATAGTATAAAAAAAATCCATCTGTTGACATATTTCACCATATTTGCTCCTCTATGTGTTTTCTCTTACCCCGCTGCGTACTGTCCGCAGTGGTCTGGTTTGATGTGTGGCTGTTGGTGTTGGGGTGTTTGGCTCTGCTGTTGCCCCAGGCAGGAGTAGTTGTGTCTGAGGTGGCCCAGCGGTTGTGGAGGCGGGTAGGGGTTCTGGCAGGGCTGGGGCAGAGACGGGACGGTGCCCTGGCGCAGGGGGATGGGGGGGCTCACGCCACACCCTACCCCCACCGAAGAGGATGCCCCGGCCTGGGGCGAGGGATACTGGGGTCCCGGGGTGCTGTGGACCTCTGTGAAACAACTAGAGGAGAGAAAACAAATAACCATCTGATAGCTGATTTGATTTATTATCATCAAAATAATCACATCAACAGAAGAAATTTGGTGTACTGAGTGGTACAAGCTGTTTCCAGATTCTCACATGTCAGTGCTGTCGTCCTCTTTGCTGATGTATTCCTCCAGGATACTTGTGTCAAAGTTTGTTGGCTCCAAAGAGCTGTTAATATCATGACCTGCAATGGAAGTAGAGGGTGAGAGACAGAGAAAGGTAGAAGAAGAGAGTGAGAAAGGAGGATGAGTATCATGTTCCTACGCACTGTTTCTACAGTGATAAGACAGTGTTTCACAACATCTCTCATTCAGACTCCAACAATGGAAACAGACAGTTGTGCATGATTCTCTATCCTCCCATCCATGCCTCTCTATACATCTGCCCCCTTCTCCAAATCTCCACCACATGACCCATGGCTGTAATCACTCCATTGCAACACCTGCAATAGGTCACTCTCACTCAGGCCGACTGACCCTGCACACTCAAGCCAAATAAAGCACCTTTTCTTGCATAATCTCTTGCATTGTCTTTCTCTTTCTCTTTGTATAATTAAAATACAACAAATATATAAAATACATAATACACATCATTTTCAGAACATGATTTGTTGTCTATCAAATTGTGCAGTAGATTCAACACCAAATACAATCACTTGTCAAAAATGATACTTTGTATAATTTATAGCTATTATTGCACATTATGAACCCATATGAAAGTTAACTCTAAAAAAATTCTTATTAATAATTTAGTATTTTTTTTTATTTAATGTATTTTAACATTATGAATGTAAAAAAGAAAAAATGTATAAATAAAAAACTAATGAAAATACAAATGTTGTATTATTTTCCTTAGGTGTAAATGTAAATAACATGCTGTATATTTTGTAATATTTGCAATAAATAAATAAATAATAACACTTTTTCCCTCAAGGCCTGCAGAAAAAAGAACATGTATTTTGAGTCATGATTTGTTACACTGCAGATCCATTTAAATGAAAAATGAAGAGAAGATTAAAAAACTGAAAGCCGAAAAATCATACACCACATAATATATATATATATATATATATATATATATATATATATATATATTACTAACACACACCCACTTTTCTTTATACAACCATATTACAACCTAAAATCCTGATACTGAAATGATAAAGTAGTCTTTGCAAGTTGCTTTGTATAAAAAGTCTTGCTAAATGCATAAATATACAGACACAAGTACAGATATACAAATTACACAAAGAAAACAAGGCAAGGCAGCAAAGGATGGAGAGAATGAGGGGAATCAGCCCAAGGTCAGGTGGAGGTGTAGTCGAGTATGTAGAGACCCCCACTAAACCCCTCTCTCTCTCTTTGATAGATTAGGCCACTAACGAAGACGGAATGTGAAGAATTCCAGTGTTAGTGTTGGGAAAACTCTCTGGTTCATCAGCCTCCCACAGCCGGAGAGGGTTCACATCCCACCCCAGTGGATATCCTGACCTAGACGCCACCATTTAAAGAAAGCCAACATAATCCTGACTCACAAAATATCCCAAACCAACTTGTCACTGTGACCAATGAACAGGTTTGATCCACCTGTGAAATGTCATGGTTCAATTCTGTGGATGTGAGTTTACTCAGACTGATCTATTTATAAGTCTGTCAGTGTATGTTTACACCAGGTATAATCCAAGAGTCAAAGCAATCACTTCCCTTAAGCCATTTGAGTGATCGCAACTGTGCTTAACTTTTTTAGTGATGAAACTTCTGCTCTGCAGGGAAAAAACCGCGCTGATGTAATGTTTGGAGGTGCAGCGGTTGGGGTCTCTGCTCGGATAGTTTTATGAGTGTGCCAGCAGGGCAGAGAGAAACAGAGAGGGATGATTTTACTAAATAAGATCCAGATGTTTCCATCCTCCTGTGTTAAATCTGCCAGGCCAGTGCTGATAACAGCGGCAAGATTGACTGACGGGAACAAGAGTGGGGGAGCAGAGGACGAGAGAGAGCAAGAGAGCAAGAGAGTTGTTGGACAAAAAAATAGAGAAGGAGGTGATTTTAACAAACTGATGAGAAACGCATTCTTTGTAAAATGCTTTCTCAATAATGATCCTGTTCAGACCACTTGTGTATGTGTGCTCGTGCTCTGTGACCTGTTATACAGTGAAATAATTCACATTGAGTTAATTCTGCAAGCTCACAGCCCTTTTTCTTTGTTCACTACTGCTGAGTTTGTGTTGACACGAGTTGATATTTGTTCAGTGTAGAGAGATTAATTTCATGTGCCCGTTTCAATCTTTTAAGCACTACTAAATCAACTCAAAATGCCACAGTTCAACTCATCTCAACTCTTTTTAAACAGTTCAAAGCTTATTTAAACACAACCAAACAAACACAGTCTGGCTTAACACAGCGAATCAAAACTCAGTTTATGAAGTTGATAGTTCCATGTGATTTCAATATGTGATGTCAATAGTTCAACTTCAAACATTTATGAAGCTGATATTTCAGCTCTACAAGCAACTGATATTAATATTAATGAATATTTATATTGTTCAGAAATATGTACACCACTGTTCAAAAATATGAAGTCAGTGCTTTTTTTTTTAAAAGAAATGAAAACTTTTATTCAGCAACAATGCATTAGATCAGTCAAACTTTCTATTCATCAAAGAATCCTGATAAAAATGTACCACAGTTTCCACAAAAACATTAACTGATTTCAATATGATAATAATAATGTTCTTCAGAAAATCATATTATTAAAATGATTTCTGAAGGATCATGTGACACTGAAGACTGAAGGAGTAATGATGCTGAAAATTCGGCTTTGATCACAGGAATATTTTTTTTTAACTATTCAAATTCAACAGTTACTGAAGAGTTATTTTAAATTGTAGTATTATTTCACAATATTACTGTTTACTGTATTATTATTAAACAAATGCAGCCTTGGTGAGTAGAAGAGACTTCTTTCAAAAACATTTAAAAATCTGACTCCAAACTTGTTTGTTACAGTAACTGTATCACAGTATAACACACTGTAACTGAACTTTATGAAAAAGCTTTTGATTTGTTTCCTGTTTGTCATTTGAAGAAGGTTTCGTATGAACCGATGATTCTGAACTAAAGCATTTGGCATCACAGAGGGGCCAAACTAAAGCCGCTCCCTTAAGAGCTCATTAATTACAGACAACAATATACCACACATCCCTTCCTCTGTCTCCATGTATATCTCTCTCTCTCTATCTCTCTTTACCTCCCTCTGCACTCTACACAAACATACATGCTCTGTTTCTCTTCATGTGAAACTGATCATTGTATGTGACATGTACATGTTACATTAGGGATGTAACGAGTCACTCAACTCACAATTCGATTTATGATTTTGATTACACGATTCGATTTGATTGACAATTGTTTTTTTTGTTTTTTTACAAAATGAGATTTAAGACAAATTATAAAAAAAACGTGTCCTTTTATTATTGCTTGGACAAAATGCTGCACGTTTCTTTGTGAAATTGAAATATAACACTATAATAATACACTAATATAGCACTTGCACATTATTGCTCTTTTGTTAGTTTTGATTGCTTCTATTGTCCTCATTTGTAAGTCGCTTTGGATAAAAGTGTCTGCTAAATAACAAAATGTAAATATAAATAACAAAACTAAAAATCAATTAAAGTGATTAAGTAACAAGACAAGAAAATCTCTTCATATAAACAAAATAAGGCTTTGTCTGTGCTCTTTTCATTTAAAATTAGAGGCAACCACTGCATTTTAATCATGATCCAAACAAAGATGCTGCATACATTCATCATGAGCAGTTTTTAATCTAAATTAGATTGTATAATTTTGCTAAAACAGAATGGTTTGACCAGTTTTGTGAAACTATACATAAAAAATATTTACATGAAACCGAAACATCAGATGAGCTGAATGAGACGCAGATTCACTCTCTGCCAGCAGGTGGCGCATAAAGCATTTCCTTGGTTTCTGCTGTAAACAAAGCAGCGCTGCACTTATGAACTTTAATATGCATTATACAGAAGCAAGATGAAAAGAAAAAATACCATCTCAACTTTTCTAAAGACAGCAAGTTCCCCTCAGACATACATTCATATAAACTCCTACCCTCAACTGAATTGCGTTTTGTTTAGCATCTGAACCGATTTGAATCATCACATATTTTAATCGATTTTCAACCGGCTTGCATTTAACCGTTACATCCCTAATGTTAATCATTAAGCTCTAATTCACACCAGAGTAAAGTATAATAGAGCGAAGTCCATTAGATTATCAAATGGTAAACACTACCCAGAATGCCCTACAATACAGCATTCATCTGAGTATCCACACAGTTACAGAGGAAAACATTTGCACAATTATTGACCTGATAAGAGAACTGTAAAATCAGACAAAACTTTGACAGATATTGTCATCAGGCTCAAGAGAATCTAAAAATGAAAGTAAGTTTCTTCGGGACATTTTGTGTTTCAGTCAGTGTTATTTTAATTTTTAAGTTTTGGCAATTTAGTTTTTATATTTATTATTATTTTTAAATATATTTATAAGGATTTTAGTCATTTGTATTTTAGTTTTAGTTTTAGTTATTTTAGTTCATTAAGCAAAAACAAAAGTAAAATTAGAAATAAAATTTAAAAAAAGTTTTCTTAATATTTTATTTCGGTTAATGTTTGTTTCAAATAACAACTTTTTATGGATTTGTTTTGAGTAAATTATAATAACACTGGTTTCAACTGTTTAAACGTGACGTCAATTTGTAGGCCAAAAGCCAACATGATGATAAGGTGGTTGCTATCGAGTTTCTAAGGTGTTCTGAGTGTTTTTGCTATGCTGTGGCTAGGGTGGTTGCCTACTACCTTAAGTTCCCACCCCCAAGTCTCTGTGATATTAAATGGTTTTGGTTCCTCCTTTAACGTATCTTTCATTGTATTCGCAAGTCAAATCACTACATTTTAAACATTTTAAGATTCATTTGTTTTTGAATTTTGAATCATTTTAATTTTAAGAATCATTCTTGCCTTTAGTACAAATACTGCTGGATAGGCTACATGCTAAAGCTTAATAGTTAAGCTTTAAAATAATCTTGACCATATAAACACACAACACACATATGAAAATGTGTTCACACAGAAATACCCACACTTATACACTATCACGCATACACATACATGCATACCGGACAAATGAACGAGGTCTGGGAATGTGAAAGGTAAATAGCAACAATCAATAAAAAAGGCACTAAAAATGATTCTAGAAAAACGGTGTGAGAAAGAGAGACAGTACCTGCTCGAAGCCACAGCATTTTGTTTTAGGATGGATACAACCTATAAAACTGAAGATGTGTGTATAACACCCGGTACGTCTCTCATATCCCTCCAAACAACATACACCTTTCCATCTCGGACCTCAGTTGGCAGGTCCATGGTTACATGAATGTGTGTGTGTGTGTTGTAATGCAGGATTAGGTCTCAGTCATGAGACAGAGCTGTACCAGGCCACCACACACAGATCTAGTCGGCCACCAGCACTGAATGCCCCGGCCGACCTGAGCAGCTTACCTACCCTCCACAAGCACAAGAGAGGGACAAACAGAGTGCTAAAGAGCACTTAATGCCTTCATACTGTCAGCAGAAAAAGGAAACATGTAAAAGTCGGGTAACAATGAGGAATTCAAGGAATGACACATTTTCAGAGGGGTGTAATATAGTAACAGTCCCACAAGCTTCGCCACTGCCAAGATCTCGGCCCAATTTTAACCCCAGCACCCCAGATTAATCTCTACTAACATGCCGAGTCACTAGCCAGATTATCTGGTGTGGTCTGATCAGCCACACGAGTTTACATGTCCTATTTTCAAAAAATAAAAAGGTCAGCACATGTAACTGCATGCAAAAACAAAAAACACAACCAGTGTAATCTGATTCACAAGCAATGCAAATGACTCTTATAAACTAATTCTTTAAAAGAAATATTCACACATGCTCAGGAGTTACTGGTTTGAATCAGTGTGATGAATCATTTTTTACTCACTAAATCATTTAGGTTACTAAATCCACATCTGACTCACTTAAATGCCAAGTTATCATTGCTTTCAGTGATGAAGCATGTTATTCGAGCTTAAAGTTTGTGAAACCTAAATTAGTATAATTAATGACTAATTATTACTTTTAATTAAAGATATTTACATAATTATTATAATATAATATAATATAATATAATATAATATAATATAATATAATATAATATAATAAAAAATACATATTCTATGTGCAAACTAAAACTATTAAAAAATAATATTTGTTAATTCAAATAAAGCTGAAATCAAATAAATTATAAATATTAGATTAAAAAGTTAAACTGAAAAAAAAAAAAACAATTAGAAATGTTGCCTTGGCAACAAACTAACTGAAATTGCTTTAATTAGTTGAAGTTGAAGTGCTTAAGTTGCAATTAGCTACTAAAACTAAACTGAAATTAATATAAAGCTAAACAGAAATATATATATATATATATATATATATATATATATAATCTATATAAAATCAAAAATAACAATGAATACATGAATACTTTTTTAAAAATGACTAAAATGTTAAAAATATAAAAATTCAAAATATAAATAAATAGTATGTATATAATACTAAAATAACATAGCACACAAATCACTTGAGTTCCAATAAAAGGAAGCATGTGGGAAACGGATCACAGTCACCTGAAATGTGGAAAGTGTGTAATTTTTGGTTTGTTGTAATTGAATTGGCATGTGAATGTTCCAGGCCTGGCTGCTCAAACACAATGCATTCCAGTGACAGCAATACACTGTTACTTGAGAGAGACCACGCGCAACGGCCAAACTATTCCCTCCATCATCAGCCCCAGGAACCATCTGTACCTGCACACAAGAGTGATCCATGACTTACTGACGTCAGGTTAAATGAGACCTAACCTGCTCAAATCCTCTCACAATAAGTGCAGTGGCGTGTTTAGGCTCCATGCAAACCACGCAACTGTGTGAGGCCCCTGCGGAACATGACTTCTTATGAGGGGGAGGCCCTATGATAAACCTATTTACTGTAAATATAAAAACCGGGTTACACTTTATTTTAAGGGGTCCTTGTTACAGTGTAATTATACATTTAAATACTGAGTAATACTAATTAACCAAAACATCAACTCCTACGCTAATTGTTCGACCAATCAGCTCCTTACAACACAGTCGCTATGTGCTTAATGTTTGCAAAAACCCATACGTGTGTTACTGCTTGTGCATGTTGCATGTGTGTGTGTGTGTGTGTTTGTATGACCTGTGCTCTGCCCTTATCTCACCCCACCCACAGCATGTATGAGTGTGTGTGTTGTGTGTGTCCATCTGTGTGTGCGTCTAAGTCTGTTATCTCTCTTCCTCGCCCTGTCTGCACACTGTCACACTAATGGAGTCGGAATGAGGCAGCGATAGCAAAAAAGAGACACGAGAGAGAAAGAAACATTACTCGCACCTCATTCTGATTTTTAATAGTGTTGTAGGTATGCCAAGAATGATGCGGTGCATTAGAGAGAGGGGCATGCGGACCCTCTGTAAGCAGCTTATGGCTACATTCAGTCGGGCTAAAATGCTTTCTGAGCGCTCTTATGTCACGGGGGGTTCTGTGGTAGTTATCTTTAGGTAAATATCTGAAAACCATCCAATCCACGCCTCTCAGAACTGAAGGAACAGGAGCCAGTAACCGTTTCCCAGAATTCCTTTCAACACCCTCATTCGCCGAGCCTTCCTTGCGAATAAAGAAACACAGAATCCGTTTATCAGGGCTGTTTGTTTACTCCGAGAATGTGGGTCCATTCCTTACAAATGTATTCACCAGAATGAGACAAGCGATGTGTCACAAATCATTACTAATCATTGATTATACTGTAGCTTTTAAGTCATATTCTAAATTTTATTTTTATATTTTTATAGTTTTAGTAAGTTTGTTGTGGTTTTCTATTTTTTTTTATGATTTTTTGTCTATTTAGTTCTTATTCATATTTATTTCCGTTTTAGTTATTTTAGTACTTCAAGTTATGCTAAAAGAAAATTATAAATTTTGCCTTTGCAAATACCTGAAATAAGTTTTTTCCCCTCAATATTCTTTTAGCTCAGTTAATGTATATCAATATTAATATTACATTATTCAGTTGATACTGTAGAAAAATCATTAAGTAAATATTTCAGTGATATTTCATTCTTCTACACTATTTTAATGATTTACGTAAAACCAGACAGCTCAGAAAAAATAAAACTTAATTATTTTTGAACTGAAAAAAAAAAAGCCTAAATTGTTACTTCATGACATCAATGAGATTAAATGGAGAGCAAATGGAGACTTTTGATGAAGTCATTTCAGTTATTATTCATCTACAACATTAATATGATGTACCTAAAATCAGACAGCTCTAAAGAATGAAAATAAAATTGTTCTGAATTGGGGAAAAAACCCCTTTGAAACATTTTGAATTGTTTCTACTAGACATTCATAAGTTTAAATGTAGAGCAAATTGAGAATTTTGCTGAAGTCTTCTGCTTCTCTGATGTTTCTTCTGAGAAAAGTCCCCAGTAATGTCATCTCTGGGGCACAAAGAGGTCTAAACACGGTATCAAACTGTTTTCAGATTTGCCAAATCACCTCAGAAAAAAGTCAGAAATCTCAATAAACTCATACATCTCTCATCAAATCCTTATAATGCCTATTTCGATTTCTTCCTAGGACAGAGGAAACACCCAAGACAAAGTTGATATTTGAATGAAACAAGCTTTGATAGAGTGACCTCTGAGCGATAAAATTTTCCTCTAGGACAGCTGAGGGTCAAATGAGCCCTACAGACAAACAGCTCAATCTGCCTCTTCTTTTGTGCTTTGTGTTGCTGTACTCCACAATGGATGTTCATTTAAGATACCCTCCACACAACACACACACAAACACAAACAAACACAGAGCATTCATTGGGAATCGTGGATGTGGAGCACAATCAAAAAACACAACAAGCCATCATTTAAATCGCACAAATACATACACACAGAGTCAAAAAGTAGAAAATGACAACAGAATCTGAATGAATCACAATCAGGATTTACTAAGTGTTCTCAAAAGCACAAACAAGCCATACACAGACACCTGATTTTTTTTATATATTTACATAAAATAAGTGCATCCACGCCACAATTATTCATAATTCACATCACATACTATCTGATACTGTCATATGAGGACATTTCTAGCACGTCAGATCATCTCTAGTTCAGAGGCAGCAGGGTTTCGGTCGGGACCACTCCCCAACTGAAGAATGTAAACATGTGAAATTCTCGTTAAAGAGCATTGCTTGACGGCCGTGAACTCCAGAGCCCAATGAAGTCAACAGTGTTTACAGTGAAACGCTGTCATATATACAAACCCTTACACCTGCTCTGAGAAAACACACTCACGCCTAATGAAGCACCACAAATTATGGTTGGAAAATCCCACCAAAATAAACAGTTCATCGCAGAACCTGACATTAACAACTATGGCTTTTATCTGCCAAGAATGACAGAGAAATGAATTTGACCACTCTGAGAGGACAGTAAAGTTAAAACAGAGGGGTGAGTCAAATCTTTCTGAAGAAAAGAAAGATGACGATGAGAAAGAGTGATGAAAAAGAAGCAGAAGGCAATAAATCAACACTGTAATTACAAGTAATGCTTAAAAGGGTGCATGAATCACCCACATCCAGGTTACATTTAACCCCCAAAATCAAAAGGAAAAGGTAATTACATGCGAAATTACAAATGAAGTCTTTGTTTTAGGACCTTTATGGTTTTTATATTGTTTTCAAGACAGTTTCTCTCCAAACTGTCAATAGATATTTTCTGTAACTCTCCTTATTCTCAGTAGTGATAATCATTACTGTAATATTTTAAAAAATATCATTACCATAATGTATATTTTTGTTCTCATTTTGTTTATTATTTTTGTAATTTTTTTTAAAATATTGTTTATTTTTTTTATATTTTTGTTCTCATTATTTTCAATAGTGATTCATTGATAGCCTGAATGCACTGTAAAGTCGCTTTGGATAAAATTATTGCTAAATGCATGAATTTCTGTAACTTCTTAAAAAATTGTCATTATTGCACAATAGGGAATCTTATTACTGTATGTCTTTACTGCAATGTATATTTTTTGTTCTCATACTTCTCAATAGTAATTCTAATTAATGTAATTTCTTAAAAAATTGTCGAATTGTCACTACTGTAATGTAACCAGATATTTTTTTCTCATTATTCCCAATAGTGATTCTCATTACTGTTTTTTTTTTTTTAATTTTCAGATTGTCTTTACTGTAATTCATCTAGATATTTTTGTCTCATTATTTTCAATAGTACGGAGCTGGAGAAGTCACCTGTAGGAGAAAAAAACAATCCGTCGCCTCAGTTTATAAACCATACTCACAAATTCTTAAACTGTTCCCTTGGTTTAACAAATCGTGCCCACGGATAAATAAACCGTACCCACAAATTTCCAATCCATTCGCTCAGATTTTGTAAATATATATTTTATTTTGTTCTTGCCCAACACTCCCAGCAATCTAGCCTATTCATTAATCCATCTCTCTCTTTAATTCTCCTGTTTTCAATGTCTGTCTTAACCATTACAAACACACCATTTATCACATTCCTCTGTCCTTCCCAGTGTTTCTCCTCAAACCCCTCCTTCTCTCTCCTCTGGATTCCATCCTTCGCTCCCTGCATCCGTACATCATCTCTTTCTCTGCGATCCTCTCCACCTTTCCGCCCTTCCCCAACATTCCTTCACTGCCTTCTGCCCGTCTGACCTCACTGGTGGCTTTTTGTGTCTCTCCCCCCCAAACAAATCCAGCATAACACAGTTAATCCTTCTCACACAGGAATAATGTTTGAAACACAAGTTCTTAAAAAAAAAAAACTTCACCAGTGGACACGTGGTGGTAAAATACCTAACAACACATTGGAAAACAACTGACGTTAGCAAGAGCCTTTACTGGAATATGTATTGATACTGAGCTTTAGCTGTAGAAAATTGAGAAATAAGTGTAGAACATTCAAGAACAAACATTATCACTAACTAGAGGGTTTTTTTCTGTATTGTTTCAGGTAAATAAGAAAAAATGCTATGATATTTTTATGTAATATATAAGTAAACATACACAGTATATAATCAAATTTTTATTTGATCACAAGCAAAAAGTAACAAAAAATACCAGCATGTTTTTGGACGTATACCAAAACAACACCAAGTTCTTCAATGCATGGTAATACCATGTTTTTGGACAAAAAACCATGTTTTGTTTTTTAAATATTTCTACTTGATGTTACAATCGCTTACTTTTATAGGTGTAACCTAATGCAGTCAGGTTGTTTTAGACATATATGTGACCCTGGAGCACAAAACGAGTCATAAGCAGCACAGCTATATTTGTAGCAATAGCCAACAATACACTGTATGGGTCAAAATGATCGATTTTTATTTTATGCCAAAAATCTGTAGGATATAAAGTAAAGATCATGTTCCATGAAGATATTTTGTAACTTTCCTACTGTAAATATATCAAAACTTAATTTTTGATCAGTAATATGCATGGGTAAGACCTTCATTTGGACAATTTTAAAGGCGATTTTCTTAAATTATTATTATTTTTTTGCACCCAAATAGTTGTATCTCAGCCAAATACTGTCCTATCCTAACAAACCATGTATCAATGATGGAAAGCTTATTTATTCAGCATTCAGATGGTCTTAAAATAACAATTTAAAAAAAAAATACCCTTATGATAGGTTTTGTATATAATCAGCCTTTTAGATTAGATCAGGTATGGACACGATCACTAGTACCATGGTATTACCATCTGATACATCACTGTAACTCATAATCTTTTTAAACTATGGTTGAACTGTCGCATCAACAGGTGATCAGTAAACTGTCTTACCTTCGAAGAATCTCTGTAGGGCCTCGGTTTCATCAATCACGGTTTCCATTCTAGCGGCTCCCGCTTATAAACTCCATGAACATTAACGGACGGAGCGGAGCGGCGGGAGTCGCGTGCGCTTCAGACGCTCATCATCCCAACCTGACGCACAATTATCTTTACAAAACACTGAGTTCCGCGGAACAAGCTCAGTATCAGTGTCTCATCTGGATTATTGTTTAATATAACTTAAAACCGCGCATTTGTTTCAGTTTCTCGCGAAAAACACAAATTCGTTCTCTGAGGAGATGTTACCTTTGGATGTCAGGTGGAGGCATATTCCAGTTTTCCCCGATGATTTCGTTTAGTTATAACCGCGATACATAATTACAGACTTGTTTCATGAGAAATAGTCATTTGAAGTTAGAGAATATTTTTTAATCGGTAAAAATTATCCTGTGAGAAGGATTTGCGCTCGAGCCTCTTTCAGTGAAACGCGCTCAACGTCCTTCTCTGCGCGCTCTCGCTCCACTCGCGCCGTGCGCGCGCGCTCAGAGGAAAGACAAGCATAGGCTACCCCCCACCAATAATAAAGATTTTCAATCCGGTTTAGACGTGGTAATTTATTACATATGAAAGGCCAACTACATGAAACATGTCTTCTCAAATGTATGATTTCCCGTTAAACTACAACCCCGACATTGATGCAATTGAAATAGACAAACAAAGAAACTTAAATAAACAGACACATACACCAGTGTTGGGTGAAATGTATTGATTCATTACTGAAATCAAATGTCTTTTACGTTTTATATTTTTTCTGCAATTTAATTACGGTTAGCCTACTTCTGAAGTACTAACTGCATTACAGTAAATAGGCTATAGATGTTAGAACAATTAAATATAAACAAATAATGGATTTTACATCCATATCCAACATCTAATGTATGTTTAAATGTAAATACTTTGATCAATCATGTATGCTATTTTATATTTGCCTATGTATTTGAAAGAATTAAAAGAGCAGTTCATGTCTGTCCTTGTGGAGGCTGATATGAGATTTAGAAACTAGACTATAATTAGTAATACCTTTTAGAAAAAGTAATTAGTACAGTAATCTAATTACACTGTTAAAGTTGTAATAATTAATTATTACTTACCCAGTGTTGCCATGAACATAACAGCATGACTGTTGTCATATAACTGGCAGTTGTTGTTGTTTTGTTTTGTTTTTTTGCGACGTTTACAGGTTCAAATTATAGCTGTGAATTTTTAGAGTGATTTTAGGTACTTTTATAAATACCATGGTACACTTTGAAAAATTTTTTTAAGTTGTAAATAAAACAAAGATTACATTTTACACTATAATAAGCTATATATAAAATATTCCAGCCTTTATACTTCAAAATTTAATGTTCGATTCAGTGTTACTTCATATTTCTTTGCAATTATTTGTGAAATTTACTAGAAATTCTGAATGAAAATAGTTTTACCACCATTTAGTTCATTTATCATTTACATTTAAGAATAACATGGTATTTGAATTTTGAAATTGAACTAGCATGATACCATCCGATACTACAGCTATTATTTTATTTGACTTATTTTTGTTACTTTTTATGAAGTATATATGGTAATATAATGATTTTGTACAGTATAATAATAATACATGACATTTGTATCTTTTCATGCAGTTTTTCATGATTCAGTCTTAAAAATATTGCGGCATCACATTGGTTGTGTTATTGGTTGAGGGATTGTGAATGAATGAGGTGTAACGCCATCATTTATCACTGCATGAGCTGAGTGATCTGTTTCTCTCGTCTCTTTATCCGCGACCTCTTTACAAACAATGACCCTGTGTCCATCCGACCCCCTCCCAATCAAATGCAGTTTTGTTGTTTTTACTCACAGCTGGAGCATCTTTCTCTCTCTCTCGCTTTCTCTGTCTCTCTTTTTTCCTCTGTTTGACCTGAACAACACGCCCGTTCTTCCCACGACACACTGCGTGGATTGTTCGGGAGGACGCAGGCAAGAAAAAGAGAGCTTGAGGCTGGAAAGACAAAGAAACATCTGGCTGTGTTAATGCACTTCGTCTAAATGTGAGCGTAGCTGTGTGGCTGCACACATGTGACCCTGTCCACAATGAATGTGTGTGTGTGTGTGTGTCTGTGTGTGTGTGTGTGAAGCTACAGCATGTCTTACTTCGGCTGTATATGGCTATTGTTGACTAAAGTCATTGAGACCATGACATTCAGTAAAATCTATAACCAAATGATGACAGACACTGTGCTTTTAGGCCTTGCGTTAAACTTTTTTTACTGCTAAAATAAGTTGTTAGCAAAATAAAACCCCAATACATTAACCTCTAAAACATTTTCAGATTATATTTCACACAAAAACCATAAGAAAAGGCTTGTATTTCCTCTTTCTCTTTCAGCAGGTGTGTCTTTTCACTGCATGCTGATTGATGTCTTATCATACATTCCAGTAAATTAAGAAGTGCATGCATGTGTGTTTGTTTTAGATAGATGTGCATGTTTGTGTGTGTCATTACTGGTTGCAGATATTTAAAAAACTGAATGTTTCCGTTTAACGACATGAAGAAAACTGATTTTTTTTAGTTGCATGTATAAAGCAATACAAATCTGCAAATTAATTTAGATTTTTTTTTTTTACAAATTAATTGAGAATCAAAACCTATTCACAGGATCATGTGTACTGATAAACCTTTTAAATTAATTGTAAAAATTTCAAACAAAGTTTTTTTCCTGCCAATATTTTAAAGTATGTCTTTACAAACTTTGTTTTTCCAGTTATAAATTAAAAATAATAATTTATTTTGATGTCAGTTAATAGTATTGAACTTTCTTGCATTGAAATTTGATTTGCAATTCTGCATCCTGTTTTCAACCTCAATTAAAATTCATAATAATTGATTTATAATTTAATTTACTCACCTGATTAATTGCATACACCATTAAAAATAAAGGTGCTTAAAAGGTTCTTCAGAGCGATGCCATAGAAAAAAAAAACATTTTTGGTTCCAAAAAGCACCATTCAGTCAAAGGTTCTTTAAAGACCATCTCTTTCTTACCTTTTTATAATCTTAACCTCTTGTGAAACAGAAAGTTTCTTCAGATGTAAATGGTTCTTTATAGAACAATTTAGACAAAAAAAGTTATTCTATGGCATTGTGAAGCACCTTTATTTTTAAGAGTGTATGTACACATAAGGTATTAAATATTTATAATGATTAAAAAAATTCTCCAATCTCGAGTGAGTGTCTTTTGAAATAATTTTAAAAATACAAATAAATAAAACTGTGGAAACCTGGAAAGTGCATCTACATGACATTCATTGTATTTTTTTATTTTCATTTTGCAGTGTAAAATTAATAAAGCTAAAGAGAAATAGAAACTTTTTTTGAGGAAATTTCTTCACAACAAGTTTATACGCCAAAATCTAAAATGTTTGAATCTTCAGGCAGTAGCCTATTTCAAAACTTTTTAAAATTTCTTATACTGGTATGGTTTTGCTTCCTTTTTATTTTTAATTGTTATTCTGTAATAATATATTATTAATGTATTTTGTGTTGTATTTGTCTAGCAATGATACATACAGCGTTCTATTCTGTAAGCATGTCCTGCGGTGACGTCACTCCCGTTCACTAGGGCGCGCTGGAGACCGTATACCGGAAGAAGAACCTGTTCAAGATGGCAGGTAACCGCGTCGTTGCCATACTGAATTTATCGGCGAAAATAAACACAGTTTCAAACGTTATACTAAAATCTTTATGTTTCTCTACTATTTATTTAAAGCTTGTAAATATTTCACCGTTATTTGTATGGTTTAATAGCGTTATTTGCCTGTCGACGTCCCTGTGCTGTATGAAAAAGCAGAACGTTAACGTCATATTTTAATATGAAATTCTCTCAAAGTTTATTCCAACTCAATATTCAAAACGTGTTTTGGCAAGTTTACTTTTACCAGTTTACTCTTATATAATTATACTTTAAATATTTTGGTTATATAAATTTCTTTTCATTTCAGTTAATATTTAATATTAATTGAAACCAATTTTAATATTTATAAAGTACTATAATTCTTTCCTACACTGAAATTTAAAATGCATTTTTGCATACTGCTTGCTAACTCAATTAAAATCCATTATAATTATTTAATAATTAAATTTACTATAGTAGCCTCATATTCATATAATCATAAGGTATTGATAAGATACTTGGTGAACTAGAAACTGATTATAAACATAAAAACAATTGAATAGTGAAATCCAATTCTTGTTTCTAACTAATATTGATGTGCTGATTCCAAAATAATTTTGCTCTCACAAAATATGATGTGCATTTTTTTAAAGGTTTGACATTCGACTCCTTTTGTTATTTTGATAAGAGCATTAAAGTAGATACATATAAATTATTTGAAAAATTAATTCCTATTATGTGAAAAAAACGTGTAATATATTTTTTATCAGTGTTTTTGAACTCAGCATCATCAAATTAGATATATTATGCCTTTTTTTAGCAAATAAAAAGTCATTTTTTCAAGATGCAGTATTATAGCTATGATAAATTATTTCCATTTAAAATACAATTTTCTATTTTTATAAATTATTTATAATTATCACATCAGTCAGTCTACACTATATATGCATAATGGCAAAGCAAACAACAGATTTGTCATAACTTTGCAATTTTATACAAAATAACAACTAATCTGAGATAATCACAGTGCATAAATTTTTTGACATTTTTGGATCATTTCTGAAATATTTCTGCACTTTGTGCAAATCTAGGGCGAATTCAATTCAAGTACTTCTATTTCTCTGAGCTTCTCACAATGCATTATGGGATTGCCTTCTCTGTGAAGGATGCATGTAATTCTGTCTTTGACTTTGGCCAAAACAAGGTATCTTATCTTATAGAATGGCCTTTGCATCAGAAGCACACGTGATGGTCTAAATTTAGGGCTATATAGGCAACTCACTAGAATTTGGAACAGGGATCTTTGCATAAACTCACTTGCTACTGTCTACCTTGACAGTTTATCTAACGCTGGTGCTGTTTGTGTAAATCAAACCTCTCCTGTGTCTTTCTAGAAAATACTTTGCTTATAATTTGGTTTTTTATATAGAGATGTAGTGGAGTTCTCCCTATGCTTTCTTCAAGTATTTTTTTTTCTCACCAAATTCTGAGATATTGTAACAGTCCTCAGACACTAAAATACAGTTTGACTATTAAATGCATTTTATACTTACATGAAAAAGCATTGATAAAAATACTTGTCTAATTCAAAAGTGTCTGTGTTTATCTTAGCAACATGCTAAAGGCAAAGTCTATGTTCAAGGCTTGGATATCAGCACAATGCAGTCGCCGTAACTCAGGCTGTAACGTCACTGTCAGAACAAAAGAATCGTAAAAGGAGCATTGGGAGAAAGCAAGAGATGCAGTAAATCCATCTACCAGATACAGTGATCAGCCTCCTGAATGAACCACACTTTAATAATTCAAGCTTTAGACTGGCCTTCAGAAAATGAGCTGATTTTGATTCATGGGGAAAACACGGAAAACAAAAGAGATGGACAATGACTAACATTAGGCTCTTAAATGTCAGATGGTGTAATCATACATCTGAAGAAATCCCAACTGTGTCTCAAACTATGCTTCAGTTTGCCAAGACACCAAAGGGTGTACGCAAAAGTCAATCTAGTTTTATTTTTAGGAGAAACATCTGAGACAGTGTTGGTACTGAAGTGAAACATAACTATTAAGTCTTAAGCCTGGTTTCTCATGAAATACTAAGTTTGTGTTACACTAAGTGTTGATTGTCTTCTTTTTTTTCTAGTGCTTAGTCCTGACCCATCACGTATCTGTGGCTACAGCTGACAGACTGTTGGATTTTTATTGCTATGTAATCAACTACGGTTTCCTTATCAGTATAATTCAGTGTTTGATTACAATTCGTAACCTGGCATATGTTATAGTATTTTCATAAATACTTGACAGCTTTTGTTTGTAAACAATTCCCTAGTGCAGAATTATACAACTTTTACTAGAACACTGACCTGACTGGGATCTGTATGTTGTGTACGTCATTTAAAAATGTAGTCAAAAATAATAATTTTCCTTTTTTTTTTTTTTTTTTTGGAGACACTTCGAAGTGCACTTTTAATGTTTCTTTAATAAAAATGTTTTTTTTTTTTTTTTTTTTTATTAACTGAACATTCTGAAACTCATTTTGAATCTTTTGTTCAAATTAAGAATGCAATACTTTTGCATTCTGTACCACGAATCACTGAGGCAGGGAGCTCTGGCACCGAGCTAACATTGCAAGGAGCTTGGAGACCATGGCGCCTAATACAGGACAATCTTTGGCAGCTGTAACAGGAGTAACAGGACCAAGAAGCAATGACATATGAAGGGAGCTTGGAGACCACAGTGGCTGAGATGGGAGCTTTTGAACTGAGATGCTTTGATTTCTGTCTGTGGCTGAAACTTATCACAGTCAGGAACCTCTGAAGAAGTAATGGCCATGGCAGACACCTCTGGGCCTGTATAGGGATGACTGGGAGACTGGAGCCCAGGGTGGCTGTGGAATGAGACAGCCTTTTGGGCTATTTTTGGCATTTGGACAGTGGAGGCAGGAAGCTCAGGAATGGAGTGGCCATGATAGGAAAAACAAAAAGGGGCAACCAAAAGAAGTATGTACATATATACAATATGTACACATTCCTCCGGAAGCAGTACCGCCAGACGCAAATACTGCTCCCTCAAGCCAAGGCTACACAAGGCTTGCTCTCCCCGCAAGATGCAAAGGTGAGCGGAGGGATGGAAGCGTCTCCTGATGCAGCCCGCAAGACGCAAAGCTGCATGAGAGACGCCAACTGGAGTGGTCTTATGAGATGACCTGAAACAAAACAGAAAATAGAACAGGTTTGACTTTTTGGTTCCTTCTCATGAGGATATTGATCTCAGGTTCACTACCTTAAACCAGTTGTGGGACAAAATTTGCCCCAGACCAAGTCTCCGGCTTGGCTTCTCGTGCAGGAGAGCCCTGAGGAGGTCACAGCATTCTGTGCAGGAAAGCATGAAGGGCATTTGATAACTTTTAACTTTACACCTTATATTACTTTAAATTTGCTCTGTTTGATCATGTTATTCTAAGCTCTAAGATGTTTTGTATGATTCTTAATTATTCATTTTTTGAGATGAAGATCTCACCTTTTGACAGGCCGGGTTTGGACCAGCGCTTGCACTGTAGCAGGAACAGGTCATAGTCACTAGGGAAGTGTCCACACAACAATGCGAACATCACAATCCCTAGTGACCAGACCGTCGCCGGCCCGCCGTAGTACTTCCCCCTGCTGTGGTACTCTGGAGGGGAGTACACTGCTGTGCCTGGAGGAGAGAGGAGATTGTATAAAGTGTAAGTCTGCTTTAATGCAGCATGATTGTTCTGTATCTATTAGAAGACATTAATTATATCATACATACCAGAGTATGACCTGTACGGTGTCCTCCTCAAAATGTCCCCGCATCCGAAGTCAATCAGCCTGACTTCGGATGTCTCCCTGTTTACCAGTATGTTCTCTAGTTTGACGTCACGGTGGAACACTCCACGGAGGTGGCACATGTTTGCTGCATGAGCCGCCTGCCACATGATCTGCCGTGTTTTCTCCTCGTCGAGGCTTCCACCGTGACGCCTGATGAACTCCACGAGATTCTCACAGGGAGAGGGACATTCGAGAACCATGACGAAGTGGTCAGGGTGGTCCGTCCAGTCCAGCAGCCTGATAATTTCTGGCACGCTGGGACCTTTGTTTGCCAGGATGGTGAGGGCGATCTCTTTTGGAAGGGGATTTGGATGATCGGGCTAGAATAATCGAGTTTTTTTGATGTTACGTGGAGGTGGTTACTCAAATAGGGATTTAGCTGATTGAATATGCACATGTAGAATTTATAGTCTTAGACCAGTTTGTTAATTTGATTTGTGATTAATATTAATATGAGACATTTTATATTGTTTTTACAGTGCAATGTACTTACAATGAATATACATTTCGTGTGTTGGGTCTTTGTGACGTATTTCAAAGCCACCTGATGAACAACAAAAATAAAATGTATTAAATAATTCAAATAGACTAAGAAGAGGGTTTAGATGATAAAACATTTGCTAGCTTGATAATGTGTTATATATTCGACTTACTTTAAGATTATCCTCCAGACGTGTCCCTTCATACACCACACCACATCCACCTTTCCCCAGCTGATCACCCACAGTGTAACGGCTGAAGATGTAGTCTATTAAAAGTAACAACATTTCACCATGAACTCAGTGCCTTGTGATGTGAGATGCTGTATTTAACCTAAAAACTTTAAACTAATTTCATAGATAATTCATTTTAATGACTATTTTACTTGATATAGACTATCCTGAATATGTATGGTTTTAACATGTATTAGTACATAAAGACATATAACAATAATGTTTTAACATGTTCTGGAATAAAGATCTGACCATGCCTGTATGTTCTGATGTGTATTTTTGATATTGTGTCTGAAGGTCCTGGCAGATTCACAAGGTCAGAGTAGAGCTCTAGTGAAAAATCATACTCTCATAACATGGTTGTGTCATGTACCATCACTAGTTCTTCCTGCCCATGCCACCTTCCTCTTCTGTCCCTCATCCTGCTGCTGCTCCTGCTCTCTCTGACCTGAGCTGCTCTCTGGGTGTTTTTTGGCAGCTCTGAAGAAAGAGTGCAGCCTCCACCACCACTTCTTTCTCTTTCTTTTCTCCTTCACTCTCTCTGTCTCCTTCCTCTCCTTCTCCTCCTCCTCCTCCCTCTCCTCTTCCTCCCCTCCTTCCTCTCCTTCTACTCCTCCTCCTTCCTCCCCTCCTTCCTCTCCTTCTACTCCTCCTGTTTCCTCTCCTTCTCCTCCTTCCTCTCCTCCTCCTTCCTCTCCTCCTACTCCTCCTTCCTCTCCTCCTCCTCCTCCAGCACCAACAGGGGTCTCATCGCGGGGATGAGGGTGTTGAAGCTCCGTGTTGGTGCTGGATTTTGGGGGTGTACTAAGATGTTGATCGTACACCTCTCCAACCGTCATCGGACTCACTTTTGTCACTCGCTGTCCCATCGCTGTGAAAACTCACTGACCACTACAACAAACCCACAAAGAATGTAAAAATGTCACGCGCTTTATATACTCCGCGAGTTCTATTCGAACGCGCTCTGTGGCGTCATAAGGCTTTGAGCGTCTCAGAACTTTCTTAATGATTCCCGTTCATTTTATATATAATGCTCATTTATTTTTAAATCTATAAAAATATATAAATGCTAGCCTATATATTTTTCTAATAAATAATTTTAAGCAAAAACATTAAATATATATTTGTGTTGCATGTATGAAACCTTATTATGAATAGGAGTTGCTGTTGCTATTTTCTTTTTTTTTTTTTTTTTTTGTCTGGTATGAAACGGAAATTGTGTATAGGCTATAATAGATAGGCTATATAAAGATGACTTTATAAAGGACTTTTTGTAGCAGTATTAAGCACGTTGTTAGTTTCTTCAGCAGAGGGCGTCTATGTAACATGTAATGTGTTCTGATTTGATTTGGCCTAATCCTGTGCAGTCTATACGAGGTTTATTGGTGTGTATCTTCTCTAGAATATGAAATGATGTTTTTCACTGTGTGAAATCACTGCTGTGCCCTACAGTCAACTCTGGTTGGAAACTGTACATTCAAATCCACATGCAAATTGCTCTTTGCTCTCCTAATTTCCAGTTTCACCAAACCTCAAACAAAGTCATTTGCCTCTGAATTTATCACCAAGTCATTCTTCTGTGCAGTTTTATGAATAATGTTTAACAGAACTTGCTTATTTCAGCAGTCATTGTAATCCTGAGAAAGTGAGTGTTTCATGTGCCATAGTTCTGTCCTCTGATGTTAATTATAAACCAAAAACTCAAAGTTCCCAAAGTCAAACACTCCACTGGTCTGTGAGCATGCACTGCAGTTCACCACTCTGTCTGCATACCAGTGGACTTAAAATGTATAGTGTGTGTGTGTGAAGTTTTTCTGTTTGATGTGATGTGTATTTCATCTTAAAGAAACAAGTAAACCAAAAATGAAAATTTGCCCTCAGGTCATGCGAGAGGTAGATGAGTTTGTTTCTTCATCAAAACAGATTTCAATAAATGTAGCAGTACATCACTTGCTCACTTTACATTTTCCAGTAAATTTTAATTTTTGTGAGAACTATTCTTATGAAGGGATATTTTTCTTTTATTTCAACAAAAACTTTGTTATAATACTTTCACGTCTAACTTTTTTCCGCGCAGAACTTAAAGGAGTTTGCGGAAGGTCTAAACAGTGACCGCAGCTGTCAAGTATAGGCAGGTTTAATAACAATGTTAGTCTGTTTCTAAGCTTAGATGATTTGGAATATAGAGCAGGACTATGTTCATGACTCTTTTATGGTGCTATTTATTGTCGTTTTTGGTGCTTGACAGTCCCTGGTCCCCATCCACTTTTATTCCACAAAATAAAGAAAGTTATTAGAGTTTGGAATGATTTGAGGATGAGTTACATTTGTATTCTTAAATAATAAGGGGGGGGGGGGGGGGGGGTCATTTATCCTGATTTTAGACTGATCAGGAAGATAAAAGTGTGTTTGCAGGCCTGAGTTGTTCCATATCCAGTGAGATCCAAACCTGTCCAGTGTTCCACCCTGTTGCTTTTCTTTCACTCTGTTCTTTGATGATGCCTCTCCTTGAACATACAGGGTTACAGAACTGGAGCAGACACATTCTAATATAAATGTGGTTATATCGATTTAAGCCAGGAATGTCCCTTTAAACCAATTTTCTGCTTTGCCATTACATGGTGCATAAAGGATGACAAAATGAAGAGATGACTTTCAATAAACCAATAAATCAAACTTTTTTTTTTTTTTTTTTTCAGGTAGTCATTGCTAAATCTGACATAGTGGTATACTGGTATAGATTTTTTTTTTCTGTATAGTGCACAAGGTGGAGGATACATGTTTTAGCTCTGGAGAAAAGCAAAAAATATTTTATGATTTGTATTTGTCAGTGAATCTTAAATTTAAATGATTTGAAGTCACATATACTTGTATGTTGAGGAAATGCATAAATGCATTGTGTGACAGTGATATCGATATAGTGTATACAGATGCAGAACCTTTAGGAAATTGTTAATTCAATATTAAATATTATTTACATTTACTTAACGTTACATTGGTTTTTGCAGTTTTATTCATTCAATGTTAGGCTACAATATTAGTAAATAATGGATAGTGATTCAGTTTCAATGCAAAAATAAAATAAACATATGAGGGATTGCTTAAATGCATTGTGCGATATTGAAATGGATATGAATAGAGTGGATGCATATTCAGCACCATTAGAAAATATTGCAATTATTCAATGTATAATAGAATACAAAAAAATAGTATTATTTGCTGTTTTGTTTATGTTTACTTTTTTGTATTCTAATATCAGTAAATAATGTATAGTCAAGTTATTCATGTCCTTTTCGTAAAGCTAAAGGGCGAAGCTCTTTAAACATTCCATGACTAAAATGATTTGGGTATGTTCCAGAAAGACTGCATTAAAAGTGCATGCGTTCATATGCAGGCTCCGCCCCCTTTCGCGCGGCAGGTAGAGTTACGAGCGCGAATCACCTGTCACATCGCTCGAGCGCACCTGTTGCATCGTTCTAGACTTTTTGTCCTCGCCTTTAATCTTTTTGGTTTTTACAGTTTTGTCTGTATCAGCAAGGTCGCTTGCAAATCCCGCCGTGTCTCAAAGTTCACATCTGTGAGAAAACAGATTGAGATGGAGCCTTGAAGAAGCGTCAGGAGTTTCTGGAAACGGGAGGAATTATCTGCGAAGTGAAGAACGGGACCGTGGACTGTCTCTGCTGAGGGGTAAGAGCTCGTTTCTATATGCTTTCAACCCATGGTCACCACTGCACTGAGAACGATGCGACGCGTCAAAACTAGAACGCGTCCGTTATAAGGAGCGCACGCTTGCGATGTTTTGCTTCTGAAGCGTCACGTCCGCTCTTATTTGCGTTTCTGTGCAAATATAAACGGAGCGCAAAAATAGGCGTACGTGAAAATTTGCTGCGGTCGTCGTGCGATTAAACGACTAAATCCATTTATGAGACTCGCTCAAGTTCGTCAACGAGTAGATAGCTTATTAATAGAGGCTGTTCACTTTAAAATGATTTTTCGAAGTTGTAAACAAACATTATTGGAGTAGCCTATGTTTTACAAGAAAATAGCGTTTCAGTCTTTCTGCTTCAAAATTTCATGTTCAATTCAATGTTGCTTGCTTTCTTTAGCAATAAAAAATGATAATTTCTGAGTTAAAATTGTTACTATACACACTTTATTTTCTGTGTAGTACTGAATGGCATTAACTAACTAATGTCTTTTCATTATTATTATGTACAGTCTAGGTGTGGTAGGCTATATTAAATAATCATATGATATATAAACAGAAGAAACAGCTTGAGAGATGGCATAAAATGTCTTAATTTAACCTGCCAAAATATAATTAAACTTATAATTTATTTATTTATTTATTTTTGTCTGTGGTGACAATTCAATAGATGGAGCTAAAATCAGTCTGAAATCATTCTGTGGTCTAATTTTTTTTTATTTATTGAAAAAGTATATAAATGCAAACATAAGTGAATACCTCTGAACAACTTGGACAGATAACAAAATGATAACGTTTTTTTTTTAAGAGATAAAATCTTGTTAGGTCTATATTCAAAAATCAGTGATGTAATGCTTAACAGATCTGGTTTGGCAACTTATGTTTGACTACAGTTGAATGGCAATGTTTGATATGATAATCAGTCATATGTGTGCCATTTATATTCCCAATAGCTGTTATCTTTTGTAAAGTAACATTTGCAAAACATTTGACATTCAGGATCTGTTCCAGGTGGACGTGAACACACTTTCAAACAGCAATGACAGCTTGACCCAAGTGCTTGATCAGTCCCAAATCTAAGCGTTCTCCTGACATCAGACTGGCAAACAAGCGACACAAATGTCCCTCTTGATCACAATACGAGACAAACACACTTATCATTCACGGGAAACCATCATCATCATCATGATGACCGGGGAATAAAAGCCTTTAGGCTTTTTGCTCGTATTTACGTTTGATTCGCATTATAAAGCCAGTTCACCCGCAGACATCTGTTTGAGGAGGCATTACTTCATTTACTGAAGTCAATAAAGGTGAGCTTAATGGTCATGGGGGCTTCACCGTTTTGTTTTTTTTAGCTTTTAAAGCTCGCACAGTTCAGAGGTTCGATTCAAACTAGGTTTATTCATGCCTGTGATCTGATTGGCTAAGATGAACTGGAATATGTAATTGATTGGTCGCTGTAGTTCCTCCCACCTCATTGAATCAGTCTACTGATCCAGTGATGCCTAAAAATGAGCACAATGCACAATAGAGCAGGCGAAGCGAAGACGGTCCCATCGGAGGCTGATTGTTTTTGCTCGGTCACCTAAGTGAAAGCAAATTAAATTACATATCATGTTCCTCGGCAAAATACAGCGGTGGCTCGAATTCTGTGGCTTGTTGTTGCACGTTTGCTTGGAAACCAAGGTGGTTATTACCATAAATGATTTCTACTTGTTAGATCTGACAGATATGTGTTTTTGTGCATGTCTTGATCGTACACTTCATGCATGTTTTAGTGACTGTCAGTTGAACTGATTTGCTTTGTATTTTATACAGTAATTGCTTCACAGGTTGTTAATTGGAATAACAGGAAAAGGAATTGTAGTGAATTGCACACAGTCATACAACAGGAATCTTCTTAGTCCAAAAAACATAATTGCATCATTAATTTTGCTAATTTATTTCCTTATATGCAGTCAGTAAATACTAACAAAAAAAAATAAATAAGGCATTTTAATTTGACAACTACATTGTTTTCAAATAACCGATTCACATCATATTTTTAATGCACTGATTATATGCTGATTTTTGAGGTAAATTAAATCATTATGTTCTCAAATTTTGGTCCATAAAATCAATACAAAAAGATTAAATTAAAAGTTCAAACAAATCTATAGATCCTTGCATTCAAATTTGAATTGCAGTTCTGATGTCTGTCTGCTACCTCAATTTAAATCAAGTTAAAATTCAGGAATTAAAAATGCATTCTCAAATCATGTCTGATTGGTGCACAATGCTGGTGTCGAATCTGATAGTTAACCTGTCAAGTTGTTCTTAGGAAACTTCGAATCATTACTCTTTTCAATGAAGAATGTGTGTTTGTTGATAGCCTGATTTTGCTCACGTTTCCAAATCCCCTGAGATTCCTTTGGGCTATAAATGCTGATGTTTGCTTATCATACATGGAAACGTCATCGTGGTGGACAGCTGAGCAGAAACCTGATGACTTTACTCCTTTGTGTACTCACTGCTGTCAAATGACACATTCTGTCTTTAGTATTAAAAAATGACCAGTGTCAATTTAAGAAGGTATCCTCTGATTTATTATTGCAATGCTCTTTTCAAGGACTCTGGACTTTGATCGTTGTTGACACGTCTCCAGATACACACACATGCTGACTTCTGTTCCTTTCTTTAGTTAGGAGAAATGATTGTGATTGTCCTGAATTAAGATTTGTCTCTTTTGCTCTTTAAGAGAGAGAGAATTGTTTCATCTAACGCGTAAGAGTCTCCAGTGATCTCACATGTGTCTTGTACTCAGGTTTGTCTAAATCTTAATATGATCTTAAGAATTCTTCCAAGATCACATGATCTGCTATGTACATTCATTCTCCCAGCTAACGCAGATAAGAACGTTTCTAAGAACGTTTTGGGAACATTCCCTTTAAGTAAAGAAAGTGTTATTTCTCAATGTTCTCTGAGAATGTTTTAAAAACCTTTTTTCTTGATTATGTGAATGTTTAGGGAACATTCCATTTTTTTATCATTTTGCAAATATTAAAGGGATTAATGTTTCATACAGATTCAGATTCATACAGATAACATTTACTAAAGACCAGATAACTTTGAATGAATGTTCTGTCTTTTCTGTTCTAAGAATGTTTTGCTAATGTTTCCATTAAGTTACTTCTACCAAATGTTACTTCTGAAAGTCCTCTGAATATTGAAAACATCTATTTTTATTTATTTTTTTTGGTTATGCAAACACTCATTCCATTTTATAGATTTCCAAACATTATGGGAGGGTTGCTTTTGAATGTTGTCGTAACAATAGTAACATTAAACAAATGTTCTAAAAACATCCAACTAAACCTTTTCAGAATAAAATGTTTCATGAACAATGTATTTTGTGCTAACATTTTAACAGCATCATTAAAGACCAAATAACTCCTGCAGATAATTCAATTCAATTCAGTTCAATTTTATTTGTATAGCGCTTTTAACGATACAAATCATTGCAAAGCAACTTTACAGAAAATTAAGTTTCTACAATATTTAGTAGTAGCTTATCAGTGGTGACTGTCAATTTATGTGCATACGGCAGAAATGTTCAGAAAAATCAATAAAAGACGTAAACAAACAGACGATTAACACTATTAACAGCAATTATGCAATCAAACTTATAGCAAAATGAGGTAGTTCTGTATGTTGTCTCTGAGTTAGCATCATCTGAGGTCCTCTAAAGGGTTGGCATCATCTCTTCTCAGGTGTTCTGGATCCAGACTGAGATAACAAAAATATGTTCTAAGAATGTTTTGCTAAAGTTATTAAAAAATTATTTTTGAATGTTCTCAGAACGTCCAGTTTTTAAAATGTTTTAAATTATGTTTGTATAACCCAAGAAAATAAAATTTAAGAGAACATGCAAACATTTTGTGAATATTATTTTTAAATGTTCTCTGTACATTTTGAAACAAATAGTAACATTTAAAAACTGGAAGAACGTTTGTTCTTAACTTTGAGAGAAGATTGTCAGAACATTAGCCAAAGTTCTGCTGAGAACGTTGCTTGTTAGTTGGGTTGCTCTAAATGACAACTCTTTACTCTTTGTGTCTGCTGTTATGTCTCCTCAAACATTTTATCTGAGAGAAAAGCTTATGCTTCTGTAAAACTTTCTCATGAAATATGAAAACGCAACTTCGGTTGAATGAAGTTTTTTTATGGCAGGTTTTGCAGTGTGTAGCGGATACAGGAAACTGGACTCTGATGCAGTGATAGATCAGCGTTAGATTAGGTTGCTCTTTAGACGCTTGTTTTGGCTCAAAACTTCATGAGATGTTAAAATATGATGCTGAAATCATGCTTGAGCCGGCAAGAAACCTGTTTGCAACACTGCTTCACATTTATGCATTTTGAAGTTAAAGCAATACGTTTCTGAACACAGAGCAGTGCATCTGGAGAAATGCAGATCAACAAACGCAAACTCTGGCCATTAAACAAAAGAGCCTGGACAAATAAAGCTAAAACCCAAATAAAAGGTGGAGTGGGTGGAACCAACAATGAGAGCTTAAGGTTAAAAACAAGTCCAGGAGTGGTGGAGGCATGTGACGCGGCCTTAAATAGATA
This sequence comes from Cyprinus carpio, assembly GCF_018340385.1. Taxonomy (NCBI): domain Eukaryota; kingdom Metazoa; phylum Chordata; class Actinopteri; order Cypriniformes; family Cyprinidae; genus Cyprinus; species Cyprinus carpio. The sequence goes on from NC_056621.1 coordinate 4,417,153, forward strand.
CGTTGTGAGAGGAAATTTTGAACCGGCCTCAAAATGCCAGTCCATTCATCCGCTCAGGTGTGTCAAATACCACAGGACTTGAGTCAATGAGCCTGCAGTCTGTGTAAACCTGGTTTAAAGAGAGCAGCCATTTCAGTTCACCCTGAGAAAACATGATCTGTGGGAAATGCATTTGAACAGATGACACAGTATTCCACCAGTGCAGTGCATTGTTGCAGTACTCCTAATAAAATAAACAATAGCTATACATCAATCATTTTTATGCCAAAGTAATGCTAACACGGACAATTCTTGTATATTTCTCTTTCAAATAAGAGGAAGAACTGTTTTCAATAATGATAATAATCAGAAATGTTTCTTGAGCAGTATATTAAATCAGTATATTAAAATGATTTCTGAAGGATCACGTGACACTGAAGGCTGGGGTGATGATGCTTAAAATTCAGCTCTGCATCACAGGAATAAATGGTTTTACAATATATTTTACTATATATTCACATACAAAAACTGAATTTAATATTTTACAATATTATTGTTTTTACTGTATTTTTGAGTAAATGAATGGAGCTTTGGTGAGCGTTAAAAAATTCTTACTGACTGCACTTGTTTTGAATGGTAGTGTACATTATGTGCCTCAGTGACAATATTTTCTGTATTTTTTGATCATGTCTGTAAAATTCTGTTTCAAAACACCCAAACACCCAAAATGACAACAGATCCGCATGATAAAAGAGCAAAAGCTTGTCAGATAATGTTGTGGATGTGATGTAAAGGTGATGTTTTTAGCTGTTTTTTCCTCACTGAGAGACACCCAGGGGACTAGCTGGTATTTTTTATTCAAAGTAGTATTGTGTATAAATGTTGTAGTTTGCCTGCGGTGACTAGTCACACTGCATGCAGAATAGACAGTTTTGTTCTTCATATAACGGCAACAATCTTTTTAGAACTGGTACCATTTTTTTCTTAGCTTTTTTTAGATCTAGTATTTTCAATGACAGTGGTTTAATGGATGTATGAATGTGAAAAGCATCTTCTTGTAGTGGTTTAGGTTTAGGAATTAAATGGGTGTAGAAACAATTTTCACTCAGAGATTGCTAGCAAATTTCACAAATAATTACAAAGAAACAGCAAGTAACATTGAATTTAACAACAGCCTTAAACTTTGAAGTAGTCACACTGAAATTGTTAAACATACTCCATTAAAGTTTATTAAACTTTTGACAGTTTTCATGTAGAAAGGAGTTTCTTAACAGAATCTTACCAGCAATAACGTAATTTCCTTATTTCTGCACTTTAAGGTTTAGCATAACAGGGAACATTCAAATAACTTTGACATTTTTTAAAAGTTATGTAAGTGTTATGATAAAACATTCTTAATTCTTTATGGAATGTTCTTATGATATTTAATATATGTTCTCTTAATGTGGAGATGAAACATTTTTAAAATATAAAAAAAGGACATTTTAAACATTCAAATGTAACATTCTCATAATGTTTTCAAAATGATGGAATGGAATGTTCCTCTAATGTTCACATAACTAAGAAGAAACATTATTCAAACATAAAAATGTGTTTTATACACTGAGATGACTTTTAAATGTAACGTTTTCAAATGATTCCAATGTTCACAAAACATTCCAATGTTCCTATAAAGTTCACATAGCCAAGAAGAAACATTCTTAATAACTGTTTCAAGCTTTCATAACTGTTTCAACATTATAAAATAGTATGTTTCTTTAATGTTTGCAAAACCAAGAAAAAAAGTTTGTGTAATAATAATAATAATAATAATAAAAAAAATGGGTGTCTTAAATTTTGAGAGATGACTCAAATGTAACATTAGCATAACATTTTCAAAATGATTGATTGGAACGTTCCTCTAACATTCACATAACCAAGAAGAAACATTCTTAATACAGAAGAAAAATTTGGACGTTTTCAACTTTTAAATGTTTAGTGGGAATGTTAGCAAAACATTCGCATAACATATGTTTGTTAGCTTGGTTCATACAGTTGACATTGAATAACAAAATATTCAGGTTGACAGACGTAGGTGTGATATCAGCGCTGTGTGTTTGTATGATACTGATAAAAGTTTACATAGTCAAATGCTTATGTGCAGAGCTTATGTGTTTTGTTCTGAGAACAGCCTTTGTTTTTCACTTCGCTTAAGCTTCAGGATTTGATGCAACATCTTTCAGATCATTGCAAAGTGACTTTGGGGCGGTTTCCCGCACAGAGTTTAAATGAAGACAGGAATAGGCCTAATCTAGAATAGCTTATCTTTGTTTAAAAAATAACTTTCTGAAACAGATTAAGTACAGATTACTAACTCCTGGACTTTAAATTAAAATAACTATATTGGCACTTTAAGAAAAATGATCAAAGAAGGTTGTGAAAATACACCTGTATTTTTTTTTACCTTTTGATCTTTCACAAAAGAAAAAAATAAATAAATCATAAAACTTTTCAGCAAAATCACATTATATTTTTCTTTCTCTAAAACGCATTGGCCACAATTAATTGTAGGTCTAGAAATTCTTATGAATTAAATGTCTAAAGATCTATATTCCCATTCATATTTACTTTTTTTTATTTATTTAATTTACTTTTAGCACACCAGGGTGACTAGGAACATGAAATTATCCAGCCATGAATTCCTGTTTCACAGGAATATAAATATGAGGAACACAAAGGCCAAATTCCCTTTATCGTCCATCACAATGAGAAAAACAACAATATAGTTCCGATGTGCAGCAACAGATTGTTGAGCTTCACAAAATATGAAGAAAATAAAACAAGAAAATAGCACAAAATAGGAAAAATAAAAGACCTATAGCATTAAACATTTCCATTTCCACCATTTGAACAATAATTACGGAGCTTCAGTCACCAGGAAATGTTACAAATCTGCCTATTGTCCGTGTCTGTGTTGTCCTAATGCAGTGTGAGGAAGATCGTTTGAGTGGCCAAAGACTCCAAGGATCACAGCTGGATAATAACAGAAAATAGTTGAGTCTTTGGGTCAGAAAGCCTTATAATGGGCCATGGCTGGATTTTCCAGCAGAACAATGATCCCAAATGACCATTAAAATCAACACAAAAATGAGTCACTGAGCACAAAATGAAGGCTCTGCCTCGGCCGTTCCAGTTCCCTGACCTGAACCCTATAGAAAACTGAAGAGGAAAGAGTATCAACATGGAGCTGGGAGTCTAAAGGGTCTGGAGAGATCCTGTATGAAGGAATGGTCTCTGATCTCGTCAGATGTACTCCTACCTCCTGGTAGGTTTAATTTAAGCCTCAATTTAGTCCTGAAGTAGCTCCAGTCATCCTCCAGGAAATCAGCCTATTAAATTCTGGACTAGACCAAGTCCAAGGCTATTTAAAACCATGACAGAGAAAGCAGATTTCTGTTAATCTGGTTTAAATGACCATATTAGTTTAGTACTAGGCTTAATCTCTGTCCAGGAAACCATCCCTCAGTGTCCCATAGTGCTTGTGTGACTCCCAATGGCCTGTTATATATAGTTTTCTATACAAGTCTCTGATTGGTCAGAGCGGGCGGTTTATTGTCTGGCTTAAGTGGTCTGTTGTAGTGTGTATTTGTCTAGTTCTTTCTCTTAGAGATGAATGGTTAGGTAATGGACAGATTGCTTTCAATCGTAAAGCAACAATCAACAGTCGCTGACATTTATTGACACGAGATGATTGAAAAGTAAATTAAAGTTTATATTTGTAGTAAACCGTTGTTAATGTTTTGATGTGTCTTTTGTGTGAACGACAGCGAGAACATTTGAGGAAGCTGTTATCTGCTTTTTACACACAGACTTCTCTGAATATCGACCGAACTAAAACATTGGAAAGTGAAGCTAAAATGCGCTTTACTGAAACACACACTTCTCGTTTTATTGCTGTTCAAGTAAATGTTTAATGTGAACATGCAACAGATCTTATGATTTTTTTGAAGGATGGACAGTTTTGAGTTACTTTTTAAGCATTTAGGCTCGTAGCATCAGTTTTGTTTTCTCCAAACAATCCCAGTGATACCGGATATCATCCTGATTAAAGCCAATGAATAAAACACTGATAAGAGATAAACCACAGATTACAAGCTCTGGATGCGCAACTATGTCATTGAGATGCACTGCAATAAAACCAGAGTATTGCAACCTGTCTCACAAACTCATTTACACACACACACACACACACGTTTGATTAGCTATCTAAATAAGGATATAACAGACATTTATTAGTTTTATACTATATAAAGCTAAACTATAGGCTACATAGGTACAGTACTAACTTAAACTATAATAATAAAATATATATAAAGCAACCAGCTAAAAAGCATTATTGAGATTTCTTCAATAGTTGTGCCAACTAATTTTTTGAAAGTTAGACGGTTTGTTTACTCACGACATTTTAAGATGAATCGACTTTCCTCAGCAAGTGTATTAATCATTTGTTGAAAAAACTTATTAAAACAAGAAATATTCAATTCAACAAAACAAAAATCAAAGGGAACACTAATCACAGTAATGGTGAATCACTGTAATAGTAATTCAAACTAAAACATAATCAAAAACACTATAAATAAGCGTTTAATAGATGCTTTAATTCTAACTGACACATCCTTACAATTAAATCCACGCATCCTTACAATTCTCCATGTTTTGACCAAACAAGCTAAGTAAAATTATTCAAATTAAGATTCAAAACACTTTTTTTTTTATCAAGAAAGAGGTATTAATTGGAAATAAATGTGGTGTCACATGAAAAAATTAGTCTATATGCAGTGTCCATATTTGTAGTTTTGCTCCAGTTAAAGCACTGTTTCTCTGTTATTATAAGCTGCTCATACTAAATTACCTAAAAGTTGTTTTTATTTACACTGTTTTATAATCTCAACATTTTCTACATCAGATCAAATTTTAAAATAGAATGTGATTTTTTTTTTACAGCATGCTTAAAAAATGAATTTAGAATTTTTAGACATTTATGTTATGAATTGTTTTCCAAATAACAACATTTCTGAATGTTTTTAAAAGTTATTTATTTTTTGTCAGATTTAGCTTACATTTTAGGGCATTTTTAAGCATGGACATTCAATCTGACCAAATATATGTATATTTTTGATGGAGAGCATCACAAACAAAGACTAGACTATGTCTGTGTTCAGAATCTAATATTAGTGTACTTCTTTCTGTGCATTATATATATCAGCTTTTATAAATAGTGTTCAAAACAGTATGTAGTACCACAGTAAACATTACAAACAAGTTGTTTGTAATGTTTACTGCATATAAAAAATGCATATAAAAACTGCATATAAAAATTTATTTAAACTTTCTGAATTAAATGTACGTTTTGTCACGTGTCCATTACATGTTTAATTCAGAAAGTTTAAATATAACACACACGTATGCATTTTTTTGCATTTCTTTTTTGCATTTTTAATCTTATCTGTTAAAATAACATCTCTTTGTCCATTGAATCAAGTCAAGGTGGTTATGTTGAATATGTTGTAAAACTGCAGCTGATTTTGCTTTAGGTTTATTCGTTGCACTGGAAATGGAAGGTTGTGCGCATTGCATTGTGGGATACACAACCTTAGACAGTGTGCTCTAGATGTATACTGCACATTTTGGCAAATTTAGAAGGTCTTCAAGGTGTCATGTGCAATCAGAAAATTGGCATATTTTACACAGTATCCTTATGGCATACTGTAGAAATAGTAGTATGGTATGACATTCTGAATGATTGCTGAGTTTCTGAATCCAGTGAATGTGAAGTTGCGGATCAAATGTCACTGAAATGAGTCATGATCATTACATTCAGTGCTAATGGGAAAGATCAGTCAGACTGTCTCCTGTACCTCTGACACACCTTCCTCAAGGATTTTAAAAGCAGGTGGACTCCACAAACTCGAGTTCAAAGTCCTTCGATGTTGATCCTCATCTCATTCTGGAGTGACTAATATTTTATGGTTATACTGCTATGACAGCCATACTGTCACACGTTTATTCTATAGTCCACATCCACTCAGCTGATGATGTTCATGTTGTTTATCATTTATTGAGGTCACTGTGTGAATTATACAGTGACCTCTGACCAGTTGTTTAGGGTGAATTAAAGCCTAATTTTGTGTATTTATTAATATAGGCGTCCCTCATATCAGTATTTCATATTATTGAACATCAGCTAGAATGCCACTAACATTCTGCTTGTTAACAAACGATGTTTTTACTAGGGATTTTACAGGAATATTGTTTATCAGCGAGTCCAGTTATAAACACACACACACACACACGCAGAGGTTCTCCGGCACATGCCCTCTCATCAGTTAAGTTCAGAGCCAGGGAGTTTATTTGTGTGTAAAGCCTCAGAGTGTGTAATTAATTAAGCGTCTGAAAAATGTCCATGTCCCGAGGAGAGTCAGGTCTTGTTTCAGACTGGGCTGCCAGCCTGCTGTTGTCTGCTCCAGCATCTTTACGGGACAGCGGACAGCAGAGCAGATACAACCAAAACAACACTGCGGTTCATCACACCCCGGTGCCGTGGTAAAACACGCTTAGTGAGGCATTTGATACACTTCATAAGCTCAGATAGTGATGAAGACTGTCTGTGTAAAAGGAAATGTTCCAAAACTTTGGGTTTTGTAAAAACTTTTCATTGTATAAATGCTGTGCATGTTTTAAATATTCCTAAAATGGTAATGGAACGTCATTTTGATGTTAATATTTAATTTCTGTTCTCGCAATAAAATGAGAAAACATTCTTGGTACATTGGTCCAAGTTTTTTGCCCCACAAAATTAACTAATAATTCCTAAGTGTGTTAGTTTTTAGTTTTGAATAAGTCAAATAATGTGGATGACATGATGTATTTTAAAACATCAGTTCCAATTCTAAATTCTTAGGCTTTAAAGCTGTTGTAAAATGCTGCACAACGTTATGCTAACATTTCAATAACACTATTCTCAAATCACAAAAAATGTAATGCTACTTCAATCAACAGAGTGATAAATTTGACCTTTGAAAACAAATAATGCATGCATATTGATTATTGAAGAGCTGAGCAAATTGCAGACAGGATGCAGACAGTCAGTTCATGCTCTGTTTGATGCATTTACGGTTCTTCAAAGGAGTCACGTGCCTCAAGAGTCACACAGAGATGAATTATTCACAGCGGCCAGGACAGAGAAAGAAAGAAAGAATGGAAAGGCCTTGAAAGAGAGAAGGGTGGAGGCATGGAAAACAAAAATAGCATGGTGATTAGCGAGAGATTAAGACAAAGTAAACGAGTCATTAGTGCATTACTGTGGAATTCGGGTCAGACACACCCTGTTTAGGGAGATATTACAGTACAAAAATGATGATTGGTTTTACTGTAATTGCTGTGCTGTGTGTTTCATTTTCTGTGGTGGAGTTTGGTGTTAATGATGTATTCTGTCTGTCTCTCTTTGTCGCAGGTGGATGTCTTAGAACATGAATGCTTTGGGGACCCCAATAAAACCAAGCAAGTAAGTTTTAAACTCTATTCAGAAACTCAAATCTCGAGTTGCTTTTAACTATGCATGCTTAGCTTGTAGGTTTTGATTTTCATAATATGTGAGAGCACAATTCATAACACATCATGAGTACAACATTTTGAAAAGATTCTCACTGAGCAAGTTAGTTAAAGGAATAGTTCAATCAAAAGTGAAAATGATCTGACATCATACTCACCCTTTAAGGCCATTCAAGATGTAGATGAGTTTGTTGATCTGAACAGATTTGGAGAAATGTAGCATTGAATCACTTGCTCATCAATAGATTCTCTGCTCTGACTGGGTGCCTTTCATCAGCTGAAAATCTTTACATGCAAACATAGACCAAATCAGCTCTAAACAAAATAGATCTGTGGATTTTGATGTGAGAGGGCAATAACAGTGGATGGATTTTTTTCACTGGAGGAAGCGTTATTATAGATTTTGAACTGAGATTTTGGTCAGAAATGATGGTTTGAAGTTAAAACAGCGGAATGATAATTTAGTTTCTTACAAACATGCAACTTTTCACTTCACAAGACATTAACTGATGGACTGGAGATGTGTGGATTACTTGTGGATTATTGTGATGTTTTTATGGACTCTCATTCTGACGGCACCCATTCACTGCAGAGGATCCATTGGTGAGCAAGTGATGTAATACATTTCGGATAAAACCCCAAAACCATGGATATTTTGAATGGTCTTAAATGGAAAATTTTCCAGCAAATTTTCCTTTTTGGAAAATATTTCAAACTATAATCACCTTCGTAGTGAGATGTGTTACAAAACGCAGAAGGACCATGCACTTGCATGTTGGATTAGCTCAATGCATCTGTGCACTTTCAATTAGCATGTTTCTGGCATTATATGTATGCATGTAAAATGAATGTAGCTTTTACTAACGTTTTTTAAGACCGACACACACCTAACCAAACATCCCCTAGTTAGTGATTTTTTGTGAGATTCTGACTGAGTGTATATAATACAGTCTTAGTTAACAGAGCAGCACTGTTTGGGAATGTTTGCCTTTCCTGCCCTGTTGGAAACAACCTGTCTCTGTCTCTGTCTCTCTCGCTCTCTCTCTCATACCCCCTTCCCTCACTCCCATATGCTCTCAGAACTTGTAGATCTTTCTAATCAGTCTTGCTCAATCTGTGTCCAGTGTTCACATTAGACCAAGAGAGTGAGTGTGTGCCGTCTAGAGCATTTAAATCAAAACTAAGCTGTAAAATAATGAAGAGCAGACATCGTCCTCCACCCTCCTCATCCTCCTCTGCTCTTCTTTGCAGTGGGGTGGCCAGATCGGACAGCAAGATCAGTGCCAAAACCCTCTTTGGTAAGTAAACGTCATATTTATTTGTGAATTAAAGGTACTGTGATCTATCCTTTTTGCTTTGCAAATAAAATAAAATAAAATAAAATAAAATAAAATAAAATAATAAAATAAAATAAAATAAAATAAAATAAAATAAAATAAAATAAAATAAAATAAAATAAAATATAATATTTGAAGATCAAATAATTTTATTTCAGCAAGGTTATTTTAGCCATTTTATTTTTTATATATTTAATTATTTTAAATATGTAAAATAGCTAAAACACCTTTAATGTGTTTTGTAAACTAAGTTGTTATGGTAAAAAAAAATATAAAAAAATGCTTAAATATGATGAGCCTTATTTATGAAACAAAATATACTTGTTTTTAAATAAAAATTATTTTAATTTAAATTCAATAAATTTGTTTTTACTTGACTGAGTAAAATAAAAATGATTTTATTTTACTTTAAATATATATTTAACTTTAAAATGTTTCATATGCTTTAATAAGTTGGTATAATACTGTATGTGCTAAAACAAATATGATGAGCCATAGGCCTATTTATGAAAAAAAATACACATTTTTAAATAAAATAAAATATTTCACTATAAAATAAATAATTTTACTTTAAAGATATAAAATAAAATAGTTTACAGCTCCTTTACCATATTTTATACTCTTTTTTAAGTTGGTAAAAAAAAAATAGCTACAAATGCTTGTTTTTAAATTTAGGTCCTTCGCTAATTTCTGCAGTGAAATCAAAGCAACAGTTCATGCAAGAACAGTTTTACAAATTTGTTCTGCTTGTATAAGGCCCAGTGTATCTGTAACGTAGTTGTGTATGGATGTGGTTTACTGTGTTTCCATGGCTCTCCCCTCCTCTATGACATCACATCCTCTTTCCTTTGACATGTAAGACAGAGCGTCACTGTATGATATGTAAATGCTCTGGTCGTACAGTAGGACATTTGCATGAATATCGCACACACTCTCAGCGCTCACAGGCTTTGCTGTGATTCAGCTAAACCATAACAATCAGACATTTGCCTATCAAATGAGTGTGCCAGGATATTTCAGACTGACCTCACACTATTGAGGTCATGAGTGAGAGAGAAATCACTGATATTGGGAACCATTTACTTGGTGTATTTTACTTCTGGTAATCTTATTGATATATAGACTTATAGGCTTCAGTTGATGTAGGTCACATGTAGGGTGACCTTACATCTCCTTTTCCCAGACACATCCTGGCCTAAACTGGCTAAAATGTCTGGATTTGGGCTTTTCTTCCTTATCGGCAGTCTCTCTACAGTCCTCATACGTTAATTTTATGTGTATTTGCATTTGACTGTTCTCTGTAGATCCTGCCTTCTGGCACACACTGATTGGTCGATTGTGTACAATGCCTGCATGCTATTTGTCAAACTACTTTTTAGTCATTACCTTAGTAAGTATGTATGAGTAAATATGAAAACAATAAGAAAGCAAAGAAAACAACAACAGCAATTTAAGTCAATTTAGAAATCCCGGCCAGGGCATGTTGGTTTAGGAAAAACAGTATAGCAGCTATTTTACAAGGACTTCAAGCAGGATTTAACCAATCAGATCAGCCCTGGCTATCTGTTTTAGAATGAAAGGTTTAACATCATAGTTTACTTTAATTATGAACAATTAAAAAATGTTAATATCAAAATTATGGAAGCTTATTTTTGCAGGGTAATAAAAAAAATAAAGAATTAAAAGAATTAAAGAAAAGGTAATTGCAACTTTTTTCTCACAATTACAAATGTACATTTTGCAATTCTGGCTTCTTTATGAATTCTGATATTGCAATTCTGTTTTTATTCTTGTTTCTGCCAACAAAATAAATATAAAGCTAAGTCTGACTTCTTAATCTCACAATTTGGACTTTTCTTCTCAGAATTTATACCTGACAATTCAGATTTTTTTTATTTTTTTTTGCAATTGCAAGTTTATATCTTACAATTTAGACATTTCCTTAATTTCTCACAATTAAAATTTTCTTCATAGAATTATGAATTTATATCTCAAAATGTAAACTTTTTCTCACAATCGCAAATTTCTACTTCGCAATTCAGACATTTCTTGTCAGAATTATGAATTATACCTCACATTTTAGACTTTTCTTAGAATTATGAATTTATTTTTCACAATTCAAACCTTTCTTCTCTGAATTATATTTATATCTGACAATTAAGAATTTTTTCCTCTAAACTGCAATTTTATATATAAAAACAAATCTCTCTCAAAATTGCAAATTTCTACCTCACAATTCAGACTTTTCTAAATCAGTTGGTGTCTTTTAGTAATTTTAAAACACTTTTGGGAATATAATATAATATGGGGAATATAATCATAAATGGAATTTCTTAGTGTGAATAGTGGAGACATGAGTGCTAAATTTGAATAATGGTAACTTTAAATGAATGCATGGAGCAGGGTGTTTGTTATACGCCTGCTGTCATGACTACTACTGTAGGTGTGTGTGCGTCTCGTCCTAAATATACACACAGTCTGCCTCTGTGCCCAGCCGGGTGTGTCTGGAAAAAGGGGGTGTATGCTTAACCCAGTCTGACATGTACATAAAAGAGGCTTTTGAGCTTTAGAGAAAACGAGAATGAAAGTAAGGGAGGGCAGCATGCAGAAGACAAGAAAGATCCTTTCTGCTTCTGCCTTCCTAAATGTAATATTTATGAATTATTAGAAACTCAAATTCTTAAAGAACCTTGGTTGATGGGTTATTGTAATGAGGTCGAGAGAGAAACAGTGACAGTGTTTTGACAGTTGACTGATGGGTTTTGGAAGGTGTTCACCTACTGTACAGTAATACTAGCTCAAGACGAACATGTCCAATTCATATTTCAACCCAAACTCATGAGAAAATAAAAATAACTTATATTTTGCTTAAAAAAAAACACAAAGCCTATTTTAGATTTAAAAAAAATAAAAAAAATTAATGACAAGCACATTTGCGACCAAAGATTCAAAATCTCATTACTGTAATGCAATTGGGTATTTTTTTAAAATAAATAAACTAACTAACAAGCGATCAAACATATTAAATAATATGTCATTATTTTTGCATTACAGAATTAAGAGTAAAAATATTTTGCATTGATTGTTTGAAAAATAACTTTTCATAACAATGCAAAATATTGTTAATATACTGTATTTTTAAATTTAAATATATATTTTTATTTTATGACTATTCTGATTTTAAAAAATTTACCAAATTTTCATAATCATAATGCAAAAAGTGAAATGAAATTCTCATTACTGCCATACAGTTGGATGTTTTCTTTTTAAATAATTCTCATGATCTCATGTTCAAGATGATTTGAGTTTTTTTTCCCCCATATGGGGTTGTAAATTAATAAAAATCATTTGCAATTATTTTTTTGCACTGCGGTAATGAGATTAAAAATATTTGGCATTGATTTAATAAATAAATAAAAGTAGCATAGAAAAGTCACAATCAAAATAAACCTAATTTTCCTCATGAAAATCATAATTTATTATGTCTTTAGAAACTGGAATGAAATATGACCAGGGTATTTATGTTATAGGCTTTGTGCAAGTCACTCATGTGTTTATGTGTGTGTGCATTTATGCACCCGAGTCTTACATCACAGACACAACATGTTTTTATGTTTTTGTGTTCTGCACTCTGGCAATGACCCATGGGACGGTAGACAATCCTGCCAAGGGAACATGAATGAACACATGCAGAGTCAAACCTGATGCTCTTGCAAAGGTTCACATTTCTGTTTGCTCATACACACTGAGCCATGCCTTTAAATCTGTTCCTGTGGTTTGGTTTTATTGTGTCGTGTACTCAGTTTAAACCTCACTTTCCATAAGCCTTTTGCAAACCAGTCCATGCAAAAATAAAAAATAAAAAAAAAATAAAAAAAAATAAATAATCAGAGTCATGCACGCAAAGAGGCCATGCAAATGAGGTGGAATGCTTCAAACCCCACACACTTATCACATCATCAGATAAATGAGTGAAAGACATTGTCTGTTAAGATTGACTGGCTCAGGATAGCATTATGAGTGCTGGACTCCTGTAAAAAGTAATGTAATATGTTAAATCTAGTCTTCTTTCTATGGAAGCCTTTTTTCCCTGATGGGATAAAAAAAAATGTAATTGTGATTTCTTTTAACTCACAATATTTTTTTTTTATCCCTTGTAATTATGAAAAAAGTCACAATGTTATCTTACAGTAGCAGGATATAAACTTGCAATTCTGAGAAGAAAAGTTGGAATTGTGAAATTACAAAATCAAAACAAAAAGCAATTTGCATATTTTTATCTGTGATGGAAACAAACAACAACAAAAAACAGAATTGCAAGATGTAAACTCAGAATTGTGAGAAAAAAAGTCAAAATTGCAAGACAATCTTTGAATTGTAAGGTGAATTATGAGATATAAACTAGAATTGTGAGATGTAAACTTAGAATTGCAAGATGTAAATTTACAATTGTGAGATGTAGATTTAGAATTCTGAGATATAAATTTAGAACTGAGATATAACCGTAGAATTGCGAGATGTAAACTTAGAATGGCGAGATGTAAATTTAGAATTGTGAGATGTAAATTTAGAATTGCGAGATGTAAATTTAGAATTGTGAGATATAAACTTAGAATTGCGAGATGTAAATTTAGAATTGTAAGATGTAAACTTAGAACTGAGATATAAACTTAGAATTGCGAGATGTAAATTTAGAATTGCGAGATGTAAACTTAGAATGGCGAGATGTAAACTTAGAATGGCGAGATGGAAATTTAGAATTGTGAGATGTAAACTTAGAATTGCTAGATGTTAAACAGAATAGCGTGATGTAAACTAAGAATGGCGAGATGTAAATTTAGAATTGTGGGATGTAAATTTAGAATTGTAGTATGTAAACTTAGAACTGAGATATAAACTTAGAATTGCGAGATGTAAATTTAGAATTGCGAGATGTAAATTTAGAATTGCAAGATGTAAACTTAGAACTGAGATATAAACTTAGAACTGAGAGATAAACTTAGAATTGCGAGATGTAAATTTAGAATTGCGAGATGTAAACTTAGAATGGCGAGATGGAAATTTAGAATTGTGAGATGTAAACTTAGAATTGCTAGATGTTAAACAGAATAGCGTGATGTAAACTAAGAATGGCGAGATGTAAAATTTAGAATTGTGGGATGTAAATTTAGAATTGTAGTATGTAAACTTAGAACTGAGATATAAACTTAGAATTGCGAGATGTAAATTTAGAATTGCGAGATGTAAATTTAAAATTTTAAGATGTAAACTTAGAACTGAGATAAACTTAGAATTGCGAGATGTAAATTTAGAATTGTGAGATATAAATTTAGAATTGCGAGATGTAAACTTAGAATGGCGAGATGGAAATTTAGAATTGTGAGATATAAATTTAGAATTGCGAGATGTAAACTTAGAATTGCTAGATGTTAAACAGAATTGTGAGATGTAAATTTAGAATGGCGAGAAGTAAATTTAGAATTGTGAGATATAAATTTAGAATTGCGAGATGTAAACTTAGAATTGATAGATGTAAACTTAGAACTGATATATAAACTTATACCTGCATGATGTACATTTAGAATTGCGGGATGCAGATGTAGAATTGCAGGGCATAAACTTAGAATCGCAAGATAGACCCTTAGAATTGTCAGATATAAATTTAGAATTGTGAGATGTAAATGTAGAATTGTGAGATGTAAATGGAGAATTGCGACATGTAGATTCAGAACTGTGAGATGTAAATTTAGAACTACAAGACAAATTTAAAGATTTTTTTTGGCATTTTGCCTTTTATTAAGATAGTATAGAGTATAGTATAGAGTAGATAGGAAGCGAAATGAGAGTGAGAGAGGGGAGTAGGATCGGGAAAGTTCCTTAAGCCATGATTCAAACTAGGGACGTCTGCAATGCAATGGAATTATATGTCAGCGCACTGCTCACTAGGCTATCGGTGCCGACACAAGACAAAAATGTAGAATTCTGGGATATAAACTTAGAATTGTGAGATGTAAACTTAAAATTATGTGATATAAACTTATAATTGCAAGATGTTAATTAGAATTGTGAGATGTAAATTCAAAATAGTGAGTTGTAAATTAAGAATAATAAGAAATTAAGAAATGTTATATAAACTTAAAATGGTGAGATGTAAAAAGAATTGTGTGATATAAACTTATCAGAAGAGTTTATATCCCACAACTTTTTTCTCAGAATTGCAAGATAAAAAAAAGTTGCAATTACCCACTGCTTATTTTTTTATCCCATAGCAGAAAAGGGCTTCTATAGCTTTCCAATTCTTCTCTAATTTGCTTTCACCTTCTGTCCATTTTCGGATGGTCACGATCTGTGGTGGTGATGGCTAGAGGTCACTCTTGCCATATGACAAATTTCCATACGGTAGCAACCACCCAAAACACCCTAGCAACCGCGTAGTAATGCAAAACCCCTGTGTTTTAATATATATACTATTGACTGTGCTTGTTAGAATGTTGCTTTAAAACTGTAAGCACAGAGGATGCTGTGTGTGTTTGTAGTTGTGGTTGTTGCGGCCCGTGTGTAACAGATGGTGTTCCTTGAATTGTTTCCAGATGGGACACTGTAGCCGTTTGTCACGGCAGCATCATGACAGGTGACGCTTGTTCCTGCAGAGTGGATTGAGACAGGTTTTGTCTTGATGGCAACAGTTCATGTAGATCGTTGCTGTTTGTGACATGAGACCATATTTGCAACCTATTTTACCTCTGTCATGTAGTTATGAAGGAAAAAGAATATGTAACTATTAAAAATGTTGACAGGACTATGAGGAATGGGGAAAATATCTTTACATGACAGATGGTTGAAAAATTTAAAAAACCTTAAATATACACTATATTATTATTATTGTTTTTTTATTCAAGTGACAGTGAAGAGATGTGTAAAGTTACAAAACTTTCTATTTTCTATTTTAAAAAATACCATGATTTCTATAAGCATAATAAGCATCATAACTGTTTTCAACATAGAAAATGATAATAAATGTTTTTTGAGCAGCAAATCATCATATTAGAATGATTTCTGAAGGATCATGTGACACTGAAGACGGAGTGATGATCCAAAATGTCGTTCCAAAATGTTTTTGCAGAACAAAAGAAGATATATTTGAAATATGTATATGCAATAAAATTAAAGTTGTTTGGACCCTAAAGTTCTTCAAAACATCATCTTTTGTGTTCCACAGAAGAACAAAAGTCAAACAGAGAAAGACAGTTGTGCATGTTGTGAAAGAGAGACAGGTGAGAGACGCTGAGTGACAGAGAGGTGAGACAGATTGTGTTACAGGACCTCCAGCAGTCACGTTAGGACAGCGCTTGCCTGATGGTGTGTGTGTGTGTGTGTGTGTGTGTGTGTGTGTGTGTGTGTGAGAGAGCAGATATACTTGTTTGAGGGTCAAAGGTTTCCGGCGGAGAGATTTTCTGCCGAAGGCCATCTTTTATTCTTGTTTAAACTGAAGTTTATGTGTTGTAAAGTGTCATCAGGTTGGAAACTGAGGTTGGAAAGTGTAAATACTGTGAGAAGAAGAAATGTACTTCTGTCATACTTTCAGTCAGACCTAAAATCTACAAGAAATAGCTTAACACTGCAATTAATAAATAAATAAATAAATCTTACTCAGTATTTTTGTTTTTCAGTAAAACATCTAAACATTCTTAAATCAATATATATTTACTAAAATGACTTTTTTTTTCAGAAAACAAGACTTATTAAAATATTAAAAAGAAATGTGCTCAGTATATTTTTTCTTCAGTGAAACATCTAGAATCTAGATACATTTACTTGAGAAGCAGCAATGTTTTAGAAAACAAGGCTTTTGTATATCTTAAATTTCCTTATCAAAATTACGTGTTTTTATGCTATAAAATTTTTTTTTTTTATTACATTGTTGGATTTTTTTCTTTCTTTTTTTTATTATATAATAAATTATTTTTTTATTATGTTTTTTATAGAAAAGAGTTTTTATCTGAAGTCATTTAGCATCTGAAGTAAGAATGATTTAAGAATGTTTAGATATTTTTACTGGAAAAAAGACAAAAAATACTGAGTAAAAATAATATTTGCAAGAGAAAATTGTTGATTTTAATACTAAGATGTTATTTTATTTTTTTCATTTCTATTTTCTTTCATTTCTATTTAATTTTATCTTCAAATAAATTTGTTTCAAATGTTTCTCTTAAATTTCCTTAAGAAGAATAAAAATAGTCACAAATGAGTCAGTAGCTGCTTTACAGTAGGAGCTATAAAATGAATGTGAATCATTTAATGATTCACTCACTCAGATCATGCAATGAGCAATATTTGAGTTCAAGTTGAGATCTCCAGATCTGATGTCAGACTTTAGTATCAGAGCCCAGTTTGAGACACTTTTGAGATCTTTTCTAAATTGCTGGGATCTTTTTCTCAAGTTAAAAATAAGAAGACAAAACCTCTGTGTACTCTCATTGCTGTCTAGGAGATACAAATGAGATAATAAAGAAATGACATTGGTGATTTTCTTTGGTAGAGCTCCAGAAAAGTTGATTGAGGTTCATCTGAGTGCAAGTTTAATTGCTAGTGTTAAATTAGCACGACAATTATCAATGACTCAGAATCGTGCTAGGCTGGAGTTCGTCCCGTGTGATGTTTAGATCTCGCTCGTTGTGAGCTGTCGACAAGCTGCGAAGCGTTTGGAGTAAATGTCAGACATGAATAACACATGCACTCAGCTCGACTTTCACAAAGACGCCGCAGTCCAAACTGTTAGGAGTCTGGCCATCCAGCAGGAAGAGAAGAAGGAGTGTGAAGACGACTTCCTGGAGAGATGGAGGGAGAGAGAGAGAGAGATACGGGGAGGATGTGCTGGAGGAGGGGTGTGAAAGAATGTACCTCTGATATGTGATCCCGTAAAGCAGCTGATAAGAACATGTGCTCATTTAGAGGTAATGATTAGCTCTGGTCACTTAACCCCAGAGATCCACACAGAGCAATGACCCTCTACCTCAATTCAGTTTCAGTTTAATGTACTTCACTGGCATGACAAAATGTGTTCGTTTTGCTTAACTGTATATATTAGTGCAATAATGGTATGTCATTTTTGTGCAAATATATTTTGTATATTAAATCAAATATTACCGTGTATAGTACTGTATACACTTCAGTTTGAAAGTTTGGGGTCTGTAAGATTTTTTTTTTAAGAAATAATAGATTTATTTAGCAAGGATGTGTTAAATTGTTTAAAAGTGACAGTAAAGACATTTATTTACAATATTACAAAAAATTATATTTAAAATAAATGCTGTTCTTTTAGACGTTCTATTTAAAGGATCCTGAAAAAAACGTACACAAAAATATTAAGCAGCACAATTATTTTCAAGATTTATAATAATCAAAAACCTGTATATTAGAGTGATTTCTGAAGACTGGAGTAATGATGCTGAAAATTCAGCTTTGATCACAAGAATAAATTACATTTTAAAATATATTGCAATAGAAAACAGTTATTTTTAAATTGAAATACTATTTCACAATATTACTGTTCTTACTGTGTTTTTGATCCAATAAATGCAGCCTTGGTGAGCAGACAAGTCTTTCAAATCTTTAAATTAACAATAAGACAAAAATAAAAAGTAAAAAAAAAAAACATTCATATTTTTTCTATTTTTAAATAATAGTTAAATTATTGTTAAATATTACATTTATGAAATTATAGTGTGTATATATATATATATATATATATATATATATATATATATATATGTGTGTGTGTGTGTATATATATATATATAAAAATACACACACACGTGTTTGTGTGTGTCAGCAGTAGTAATACTGTAATACTGTACACAAGCATCTTCTTTCCCTCTGATGCCACTTCATATCCATTCCACACTATTTTCCGTATACAGTTAGTCATCAGCTGCTGTGATTCATTCATATTTCCAGAATAACATTTGATTGCCAAAGCCATTGACAACCCTCAAAAACATTCAGTAACCATGACAACATTCCGCCCATCCATATGTAACTATTTTAAGCCTAACTTTGCTATCAGCATTCTTACAGCGAGTCATAACTAGACCGCAAAAGAACATCGTAAACATAGAGATGCCAAAACATGTTTTCAAGAGAGAATCTCCTTTGATTCTGCTTTTTAACCTTGAACTAAACTTAATACGTCCATTAAAAGCCTTTTAAACCTTAACAGAGCCATATACTGCAGTCGTCAAGTGTTTGCGTACAATGTTTTTCCTCGCAAAAAGACTCAAGAGGTCAGACGAGATCTCAAGAACGGCTCAAACTTGCTCAAAGTTTGCAATCAAAACTCTCCTGAAACTAAAAGAGCAAGTAAAATGTAGGTTCTAGTTGATCCAGTAACAAGCTAAAGCAAACGTGAAGTCAAGTGTTTTGTAAAACACGCAGTGGTGAGCTGATTTATAGGACTGCTGTAAAACAAACAGCGATATGATATTGAAGCCATAGACGGAGGGAGGAAGTGTTACACTGTTTGACCTTTGACCTCGAATAAAAGAGGCAGGTGAAATACGTTTCCCAGCCTGTCAGAACATTTCCTGTCTGTAAGTCCATCGGTTCGGAGCATTACTGCTGGAAGCCTACAAATCTGTCAAATCATGGAGATGTTTAACGCAGATTTGTAGACAGGAAGTTGAATTTAAATTCATTGCTTTGAAAGGTAGGAGTGAGAATTTTTAGGAAAAGGTTTTTTTTAATAATTATCTAATTTTGACTGTATTGTTGCGTCTTGGTGTTTCATGCTCATAATGTAAATGCTGACTGGTGTTTTATCAGCTTTTCTGTTCATGTACATAAAACATCTCGCTTAAGTGATCTAGACGGTCCAAAATGTGGCACTATCCAGGTTAGTTTGAGTTTTGTCTGAACATTAAACTTGAGTATTTATATCCGTTGCTTAATTATCTCTCAAAAAATATGACTTTACATTTGAGGAAACATAGATAGCGTCTGTCCTCTAGCAAGTCTGTGAATATGGTCTCATGTGTCTATGTCTGTGTCTCTGTTTCTTTCAGAGCAACGAAAGAAGTACTCAAACTCAAACATCATCATGCAAGAGACGTCGCAATACCATGTGCAGGTGAGCGAGATTCTAAACTCTTGATTCTTTTAATTCTGCTTCTTCCTTCTAAGCTTGTTGATCAGCTGAACCTCGCCACCGAGAGTTTGGTTTAATATTTAACGTGATTCAACTGATGACTTGATATCGTGATAAAGCAGTCAGGTCACTTGATCACCGCAGAGATTTGTCAGGGCAGAGTTAACCTCAATCTGAGCAGATAACGCAATCTGCGTTCTGAAAACCACATTATACAACAGTTACCTCCAGTCCTCAAATTCGATTGACCAAAATGCAGTGGTGCATTTAATGCAACGCAACCTGAAAGAACCCAAGCAGAACAGGCGAATTAGTCATGCGAATGTACGTCATTGTTGCGCTAATCAAATGGCAACTTGATCCAGGGCTGACTCGAGAAGTTCTGTTAAACTTTGTTCTGATCTGTACGCATTATTTTCCTTGGTCTGTTTTTCCTCACTTTCACCCTTCACTTGTTGTAAAGACTACATTATGTCTCTTATCTCTTTTTCTCGCTCTCAAACAAGCATAAAGTTAATAAATTTCCACACCAGCCAAAGTCATATCGGGTCTTGAATGCTTCTACACTCTTGTGATGTCAGAAGCATCATGCCAAAGTAATCTGAGCTTAGGCACGTAAGAATTAAAAAAAAAAAAAACAGATTGGGAGTATTTCTTTTTTTTTTTTATTGATCATTGTCATTTTTTTTTTTTTTTTTTTATTTTTTTTTGGTTAATTAATTGGAGTGTTTTTCAGAGAACTGGCCGAAGGAGCAAAAATATCTATAGGTTTTGAAAGTGGTGTTCATGATTCGATTTTAACATTTTCTGTGTTGAACTCACTCCCAAGATGCAGAGGTTTGATAGGATGCTTTTAGGGTAGGTGGTTGCTATGGTGTTTAATTGGTTTTAAGACTATTCTAGGTGGTTACTAGGGTGTTTAGGTAGTTTAATGGCAATTTTAGGTGGTTGGTAGGGTTTTTGAGTTGTTGCTAGGGGGTTTAAGTGGTTACAAGACAATTATAGGTGGTTGCTAGGGCGTTTACATGGTTGCAAGGTTGTTTAAGTAGTTTTAGGACAATTCTAGGTGGTTGCTATGGTGTTTGAGTGGTTGCTAGGGTGTTTAAGTGGTTGTAGGACAATTCTACAGTAGGTGGTTGCTATGGTGTTTAAGTGGTTTTAAGACAATTCTATGTGGTTGCTAGGGTGTTGTGTGGTTTTAGTGCACTGCTGGGTGGTT
Source organism: Cyprinus carpio (assembly GCF_018340385.1). NCBI lineage: Eukaryota > Metazoa > Chordata > Actinopteri > Cypriniformes > Cyprinidae > Cyprinus > Cyprinus carpio. The sequence continues at coordinate 4,438,421 of NC_056621.1, forward strand.
GCTAGAGTGTTAAGGTAGTTCAATAGCAATTATAGGTGGTTGCTAGGATGTTAGAGAGTTTTAAGGGCATTGCTAGGTGGTTTGAGTGGTTTTAGGACAATTATAGGTGGTTGCAAGGGGGTTTAACTGGTTTTAAGACAGTTCTATGAGTTGCTAGGGTGTTGGGTGGTTTAAGGGCAATTCTAGGTGGTTGCTAGGGTATTTGAGTGGCTTAAGGCCGTTGCTAGTGTGTTGGAGTGGTTTTAGGGCAATCATACATATAAGTGGTGCTAGGATTTTTGAGTGGTTTTAGAGCATGCCTATGTGGTTTCTATGGCGTTTGAGTGGTTTTAGAGCAATTATAAGTGGTTGCTAGGATTTTTGAGTGGCTTTAGTGCAATTATAAGTGGTTACTAGGGTGTTTGATTGGTGTTAGGGCATTCCTAGGTGGTTTCTATGGTGTTTGAGTGATTTTAGGACAATTCTACTTGGTTTCTATGGTGTTTGAGTGGTTTAGTGGCAATTCTAGGTGGTTTCCTTGGTATTTGAGTGGTTTTAGGGCAGTTCTAAGTGGTTGCTAGGGTGTTTGAGGAGTTTTAGGGCAATTCTAGGTGTTTTCTATCATGTTTAAGTTGTTTTAGGACATTGCTAGGCGGTTTCTATAGTGTTTGAGTCATTTCAGGACAATTCTAATTGGTTGCTAGGTTGTTTGATAGGATGTTTGAGTGGTTTTAGGGCAATATTACGTGGTTGCTGTGGGGTTTAGGTGGTTTTAGGTAGTGGTCGACTGATTTTTTTTTTTTTTTTTTGACAGCCGATGCCGATATCTTGGAAAGCAGGGATAGCCGATATAAAGCCGATATCATTTTTTAAAATTTTATTTTAATTTATATTTAAGAAATTTGAAATCATTTGACAATGGATTAAAAAAATAAATGTGTAAAATAAACATACATATACTTTACACAACAAAGTATTTTTCACAAATAAATAAATATTTAATAAAAATATAATTAAAAAGGAAGTAAACACTGTAACTAACAGGGCACTCAGTATTCTGGGAAGTTTGTGTGCATTGGGAATCATATTTTTCAAATAAAGCCAGGGTAACCCTCATTTTATATACAGCACACAAAGAAAATGACATGAATATGACAGTGGGCAAATGCATAAAGCACAGCATAATTTGGAATCACGAGTTTTAAGTTTAAAGAATTCAGTTCACATGGACCGACTGTCACACAGAGAACATGCGATCATGCTGGATAAAAACACACACTTCACAGTATCTCACAGCTGGATTCGACTAAGTTTGCATGGTTTATGAAATTAAATGTTCATTAGCCATTCAAATATTTGTTTAAATGATATAAATGCATATTTGCTTAATGCTGACGGTAAACGAGAAAGTATTATGTTTGCCTTTCTATTACTAATAATATAAAAGCAATCATTTGAATACTTTTTGTATACATTAATTCCATTGTTTAACCGTTCTATCTGATTATTAGACAAACTTCTATCCATATTAGACAGAACTGTTAACAACGACATTAAACAAGAGGGAGAATGTGAGCTGTGTGCGCTCAGGCGCTGCCTTTCTCAGTGCCGTCAAAATAAAAGTCCCGCCACAAACACATAGGCCAAACAGAAAAACGGGTGGTTCTCAATAAAAATAAGTTTCCCTGCTAAACCTAAAACCCACTGAAGTCGGTCACCTCAAACAAACAATCTGAAGTGACTGACAGCAGCTCTTGTTGAGTTTACCTAAACAGCTTCATGGAAACCACTGACCTGGTGTACTCTCTCGTAAATGGCTGTATATGTGCAAACGTCTCAACAACCATCTCAAAGTTAAACTTTCTTTTTGTGCAGTTAAAAGTTGGTTGGACTACATCCTGTTGAAGTCTTTCCACTTTCCGGGTAGAGTCTGATCAAGACGTGTCAAACGTGTTTGTGTTGGATTGCCCGGTTTATCCACGGCAGCCATGCTGAGATCTCCTTCCCTTATATAACTAGTGACAAGACTTAATCTGCTTATGAATCATGCATGATGCTTTGAATAATTTGTTCTCTTTGATGGGATCACTGTTTGTCACATAGTATTGTGACACGTAAATGCACACCCACCGACACACACACACGGGTGTGGTTAAAGTGCTGAAGTAAATATAAAAATATTATAAGGAGGTGTGTGCTAACATTACTTACTCAGTCAAAATGACAGTCAATGCCTTTAAGAGCAACACCCAATGACATTCAGAAAAAGAACATATGTAGGTTTATTTTAGATCATCTAACACTGAAAATCACTAATAAGATTTCTATCGCAGCCTTTTCTCCTAGAATGCAATGGAATAAAATGGATAGAAACTCAAATCTGTTTAGTTTTTGTAGTCGGCACAGGAAAAAAAACCCCACATGAAATCCAGTGTTTACAAACTCAATCCAAACCATGATTAAAATCAGATATTTGGGATGCAAAATATATTTAAAAATGTGCCATATTATCTGGAACTGTTTAAATGCACTCATTTTTGCTTTCTCTTTCCACATGTAGTGAATTATGTGCCATTTACTGTTTAGAGAATATTGAATAAATGAGCAAGTCAAATGGTTTTGCATTTTCTCTGAAATCATAACTATAGCACTAATATATCTTATTTAATGCACATGCAAATGACAGTGCAACAGTTCTTCTTAAACATGTGAAATGTGAAAACCGAATTGTATTTGTTTGCATTGCATTGCTCTAGCAATGACCTTCCACACTCATCTGTGTGTTTATAGCATCTCTCTACATTCGTCATGGATAAATCAGAGTCCATTGCTACAGTAGATGACGCGATCAAGAAGCTGAAGCTGCTGGACTCCAAAGACAAAATCTGGACACAGGAAATGCTGCTGCAGGTGACGGACAAATCCATCAAACTCCTGGATTGCGAGACCAAGGTGAGTGGGATCTTTCCTTGTGTGCGCACATGGGTAAATTAACTGACTTTTGTAAAGTCAATATAAAATTCACACCATTTACTTCATTAATCCGTGTTCGTTGTCTTATTGTGAATGATTCATTGTTCCATTGCAGTGAAATATTTTTTGTCTTTGAAATCTTTCATCATAACGTACTGTCCTTTGCACTGACGTCACCTTGGTCATGCCTTTTCAGTCAATTCTGGCCTATTTTTTTCTATTGAAAATCCTGTAAGATACTGGGTTTCCACGTTTTTACCAGTTCAAAACCAATTTGCATCTTAAATGTTCAGTAAAAAAAACGCACACTTGAGATCACGAAAATGAGAACCGATTGAAGACATTAGCATGTTCCACACCTGTTCATCAAACAAAGCCTCTTCTAACCCTATGGCCTAGTGTAATCTGATCTGGAATAACTGGATAGGGAGCATTTCGTCCGTGTGAGTCGATTGTGATTGTGCCATCGTTATTCTGGTAATATATGACCATAAATGCCGACATTACTAGATCTTTGACCTCATTAATGATTGCAATCCTTTTTTTTCAGGATCGAAGGTCGTAAGTGTCTTTTGTGTTTTCATAAAGTACTTACAGAAATTATTTCATTTTAAAATAATTTATTTAATTGACAGTTTAATTAATTTAATTATATATATAGTTATTTTTGTAAGTGTATATATATATATATATATATATATATAATATTATAAAATAGACATTTCTGAGATACATTAACAAGTAAATTCATTTATTTTTTGAGAATCAGGTTTGTGTTTATTTATTTTAATTATCTTTTTTTTTTTTACATTTTATTTTGCATTTAATATATAATATAAATTTTCTTGATTTGCATTTTATCTTTATTTATTTTTTTTTAATCATTTTTTTAACAAGCATTTTAGGGTTAGGTGATATAAAGTTCATTTTAACGGTCTAATTCTCCTTTCCTTCACTCAGGAAGAGCTTGAAAACTTTCCTCTGACCACAGTCCATCATTGTCAGACGCTGTTGAACCAGACCAGATATCCGTCCGTCCTTCTGCTCATCTGTCAGGACAATGAACAACACAAACCAGACATTCACTTCTTCTACTGCGATGAAGTGGAGGTGAGACTCACACACACACACAAACTTATAGACATAAGAAAAGTGTCATGGTACTTGAAATGCATGACATTTGATGTATTTTAGGTTTAATCAGGTGCTGTTATTCTTCAGACATTATGAGAAATGTTGTATCCATAAGCAACAGCAAAACAAACACTCACACACATAATCATCACAATCATCAAACCTATGTGAATTTCATCTCTATAATCTCCCAGAAATACCTGAACGATTAACCCCTGCAGTACGATGATCAAGAGCTGCTTTCACTGGATCTGTGTGTGTGGTTGTGTTTTAGGCTGAGATGGTGCACGCTGACATTGATAGCGCTCTGGGAGACAACACACGTGGCAAGAAGACGCGACCGCAGACGCTGAAGTGAGTCCCAGCTCTCATAGACACAAACAAACGCTACCAGAGGGATTTTTAAATAACTAATTACTAGCCAGAATGACTGACACCAAGATTCACAACACTTCTACCCACTGAACAGACTGTACGTCTACTGACATCCTAAAGACACGCAACAGGATCAACAGATAGTAAAGCCACATTTACTTTAAGGTTGCTGTGTGTAATAGTTGTTCATTTATTTAGGGATGCTACAGGAACAGTGCTGGGCTTTAGTTACATTCTGACTTCAGGTGTGATTTTCTTCCTTAAGAAAATGGTTACAGGTTCATCAGAGATAGTAGACTATACAGCTATACACACACACTCACACACACACACACACACTAGCTCCATTGTAAGTGACTAATGAGAACCCTTACGAAAAAGAAGTTTATTCAAGTGTGCTATAAGTATACTTCTTTTAAACTAAAAATAAGAAAGCATGCTTTTAGTTTACTTTTTATGTACTTCTCAGAAATGGGCTTTATGTACTCCTCAGAAATATACTTAAAATGACATTTAAGTATAATTGACTTATACTTACAAAAAGTCTAAATATATTTTAACTATACTTGTGCTCCTAGAATCCGTGTTTTCATTGTTATATGGTAGAGGGCGCTAGTACACATCTTCTGTACATAATTTCCAAAAAACACAAGTGAAGAAGAAAAAGAAACAACAGATACTAACACATGTAACACCATCATCTGACATGAAACAGCATCAAAACTGTAACGTTATGGAAAAAAATGTGGACCGATGAAGAGGTAATAATTACAGTCAAGCTTTGGGGTGTTGATCATTCTGAATACAATTCATAGTCTATTTTTCAGCTTTTTGTTCAAAATGTTATTTCTTTATTTTTTTATGAAACTTATCCACATTAAAGTGTTTAAAAATAGAATGCATAAAGCTAGAATAAAATGTGTTTGTTTACAAGCAGATACCTTGTTCTTTCTTTGGATGTTTTGTATGTTCAAATATTCATATAACAAAATATATACAAATTAAAACCTAAATAGGGACATAGTAGTATACTTAAAGTGTGATGTAAAGTTCACTTAAAGAAGACTTATGAGTATACTTGCATTATAAAACTACTAAACTATTAGTTTACTGAGACTATACTTCAAAGTGTACAAAGTATTTAATTAGTAAACTATCAGTATACCTATAAGTTCACTTTTAGTATAATTGCAGTACAAACTACAAACATAGAGGTAAACTAGTTGTGTACTCAAAGTTTGCTACTGTTATACTTAAAGTATACTTAAAAGTGTACATTTATATACTAGAAAGAGGGCCAATTTAGTCCCAAGGATTATTGAAACAGTACACTTACAACTATACTACTAGAACACTGATATTTGTATACTTGCTTCATAAAGTATACTTAAAAATATACTTGAACTTTACTTAAGTATACTAAATAAAATAAACTTGAAGTACTACTTGCACAGGAGACAAAATTCACAATTGATTTAGCATGCTAAGCTTACAAAGAAATTCACATAAAATACACAAATATTGAGTAAAATAGTACATTTTTATTTAGATCAAACTATTTTGGTACTTTTTAGTATTGATTTAGTTCTATTTATAATCACCGCTGCCCGCATTCTCCACCACCTGAGCTCATCACGAGCAGTTTGTCTCTGCAAATTGTATGATAGGAAGGCAAAGCCTATAATTTGGCCAAAATGAGCCATCATTAAAAGCTAAGGTGTTTATATACAGTAGTTTTAGACAATTGCTAGGTGGTTCTTAGCATGTTTAACCCTATAAAGCTTACTTTTTAGTCTGCCTTAAAAGACTTTCTACGTGTGCTGCAAACTAGGTTTTTGAGCACATGCATTTTCTCTCTCCTCTACACCAGGATGAACCAAGAAAAGATGAAACGCCAACGGGAGAGCATCATCCCGGCCTCTGAGCCTAGAAGTCCTGGCCCTGGGGTCAAAGGTCGCGTAGCAGCTACAGACATGAAAGGTGCTTAACACACAGACGCAAAATACCTATATGCTTACGTCTACAGTAAATACATGGATCGTAAATACTCTGCATGTTTGTCTCAGATGAACTGTCCATGCAGGACCCCGAGTCCAATATGAAACTGGCCCAGAGGATCGAAAAGGACGTGGTGAGTGCCTGCGTAACACTGGATATCCACAAACACACACACACAACCATTGAGTGTATCAAATTCGTAGTTACATCAGACCACACGTAACGCTGTAACTCAGGCCGTGTGTTTTCACTCTGTGTGTGTCACTCAGCAAATCCTGAACTGCACTCTAGACGACATCGAGATCTTCGTTGCACGTCTTCATAAAGCGGCAGAGGCTTTCGCACAACTCAACCAGCGCAACAGGAGCAAGAAAAACAAAAAGAGAGGACCGGCAGGTACATATGCATTTCATTTAACGCAGCATTCGTTTATTCATTCGATAAAGCACTTATTAGCTAGTTATGCTTAGGTAAGCAACACGTGTAAATACATTTACATGCTTTACTAAACTAACATGATTGTCATGTGTGTGTTTTAGAGGGAATGCTAACTCTACGAGCTAAACCTCCATCAGAAGGCGAGTTTATCGACTGTCTCCAGAAGCTGAAACTCTCTTTCAATCTCCTGGTGGGTTTCGCCTGTCTCTTACTGTACCTAAACTGGAAAAAAAATAAAAATAAGAAATGCTTTTAAACATAAATACACAATGTTTTGACTAATGCAAAACTGCTGTGGTTTTATTTAAAAGATCATCTGAAATATTTGAACTCAAATTTAAACATTTTATGAGATGCTGAAAAAAACGAGCAAAAAGTGACTGTTTTTAGTTTAAGTGACAATGTAAGAACTGTTTTATGAATGAAATGCATGCAAATTTATTTCTGCTCAGTTTCATGAAAGAGGCCCATAATGTGAGTGTGTGAAGTGTGTTGACGGTGTGTGTGCGCCCTCTACAGGCCAAACTGAAGAACCACATCCAGAACCCCAGCGCTGCAGAGCTCGTGCACTTCCTGTTTGGACCTCTGGAACTGGTGAGGAACTGAACACATGCACAAAATAAAAACACACCATACACTTCTGTTGCTTTTATTATAGAAATTGATTACGTCAGACTAAATAAATGCTAATGTAACTGCTAAAAGACAACTTTTGGGATTTAATAAAAAGTAAAGAATTAAAAATGCAAATAAAAATCAATAAATAAATGCTAAAGTTACCACTAAAAGACAACTTTTTGGATTTAATAATAAAAAAAAAATTAAAAATGCAAATACAAATAACCCCAGAAGATAAATAATCCCAAATAAATAAATAAATAAATTAATAAACAAATCATCCTAAATAAATAAATAAATAACCCTAAATGAATAACATCTTTTCATGTTGACCTTTGAGGATACCCCAAAATTGGCAGATGTAATTATATAAGTAATTAGTATATTATATATTATATTATATTTTATGTTGTTATATGCATCCTTTTTTTTTTTTAGAAATTGATTAAAATTACTACAGACCAAACCAAAACCTTTTTGCATTTTATATAAAAAAATGTAATTATTAAAAAAAATACAATTAATATAAAAAACCCTAAATAAATCATCTTAGATGAATCAATAACTGTAAATAAGTTAAATCATTATGAATCTTATTTACCTTTGAGAACACCCCCAAAAACTACTACTACTCTTTTGACAGTAGCACAATAATATAATAGTAGTAATAATCATCATCATCATTCCCCTGTTTGGTATAACAACAGAATGCAATGGTGTACAACAGTTATTTTGCAATGGCTGATTCAGTATAATGTGTACACTTTGAAAGCAGCTCTTGATCACTAAAAAACTTGTTTGTGTGTGAATTCAGATACTGCAGAGTTCTGGCGGTCCCGAGCTGCCGCGTGCGGTCATCTCTCCTCACCTGTCCCGGGACACAGTGGACTTCCTGAGAGGACACCTGACTCCCAAAGAGATGACCATCTTTGAGCTGCTGGGAGACGGCTGGACGCGGCCCAGGTGATGATTCAGCTGCTGTGGATGTGTTACAGGAGTGTGTGCCAGTGGTAAACAGATACATCCAGCTGCGTAGTCAGCCACTGTTTCTCATTTTGAGAGGATCAGTATCAGATGATTTCAGTCCCAAAATTGGCATTTCAATGGTTAAATAAACAGGATTACTTAGGTGTTACTTTTTACTGTGAATTGAGCAAATAGTGTAAAGTTTTTAATCTGAGCAAATTTGACTAGTGATCGATTTATATAATGGCTGATATTATTATTATTAGATATATCTTATGTTATATCTTTAGAATGAATGAATTAATGATTAAATACATTTTAAAATGTATCAAAATAAAATATCTTCCCTAGATATTGTTATTATTATTATTTTATAAATATATTAATATATATTAATATATTCATTACATTTTTAAATACTTTGTGTAAAATTTATTATTATTGTAATATTTTGGATTAAATATTAAGAAAAGAAAATTAAATAAAAATTAAATAAATACTTTGTGTAAAATTTATTATTATTGGGTATATGTAAATGTCATCTCTTTAAAATTAAATGAATAACTAAAAATAAAACATTCTCTAGATTAGCATCGATCATTGAAAAAAAAAACATTAGTATGCATGTTTTATTGTGAATGATTTTTAAACTTTAGCAGTGTTGGCTAGTAATCAACTGATATTTTTTAATGGCTAATATTATTTTTATTGTATGAAATAATATGGGATATATTTGATGGTATCTCTTTAGAATGAATGAATGAATGAATAAATAAAGAAAGAAAGTGTCAAAATAAAAAATGGTCTGTCTAGACTAGCATCAGTCGTAGAAAAACTGACCAGTCTGTTTGTTGTCTGATTCTGGGCGTGTCTTTGTGTATCTTAGAGCTGATTGGCCGAAAGATCAGTGTGCTCCTCTGTACGTCCCAAAGTTCCGGAACGGCTGGGAGCCGCCGCTGGAACTGTTCCGCTCGTCGCCGTGGGAGACGGAGACCGCCGGAGCACCGGTGCAGACAGAATACAGACCCAAAGAGGTGAGAGCGATGAAACATCACCATCTCTTCTGTGTGAAAACCTCCTCTCTGTATTACATGCATATCATCTTTTCCCTCTATTCCATCTCAGTTCTATGGATCACAGTCATCGCTCTCTTCAAACGGGTGAGTTACTTGTCATTCTATATCTCAGAAACGTTCGGGTTTTGATCTGTAGTTAGAAAAACATTAGAAAAAAGGCACTGCTTGTGTTCAAAAAGTGAATTATTTCATGAGGTCCTTCCAGCAACGAGGTCATTTCAACACGTTTCGCTCTGATCTAGAATTAAATTAAATTAGAATTTAAGTGAATTGTGTCATTCAAACTCAAATGACAATTTCATGTTTTTTTTTTGCTAAAACTGATATACATTCAGACGATCATCGTATATTTAATCAAAATAGTTCAGGAATAAATGGTATTTTTTTTAGTTAATGTCAGGTTTTGGCAAGCTGTCACATGTGGTTTTCTACATTTTATTAATTACTATTTCATTGGGCCAAAACAATGGCATTCCACGAATTTAGTGTTTTATTATTTTTTCATAAGTTCTCATCACCATGGTTCCATCATCAAAAACCCAACAGCATTTTTCTATTGGCTCTTGGATTATTGCAGAAAATAATCAAAACTTTGATTTGTACATATTTTAATCATGATAATCATCACGACTGATGAAGCCTAAATATGTTTGCCAAAAGTAAAAAGCTATACACAGGCTATAAGTGAAGTCACATGACACCACCGTTTAGCTTCCATCAACGTTTTCAGTCTTTGTTTAAAAACATTTTCCCTGAAAGTTCAGTAGTTTACAGAGTTTATGAAGCGATTAGTGAGTAGATGAGTTAATCTTTTCAGTGTGCAGACAACCTCTAGATCTTGTTCAAGACAAGTAAAAGCTTTTAAAAGCAATTCTGTAATAATAATGCATTATATTTTGTATAATAAAACATGAAAATAAACAAACCTCATTTAAGGCATTTAAAGGTTTAGTTCACCCAAAAATGAAAATTCTGTCATTAATTACTCATCCTCATGTCGTTCCAAACCCGAAAGTCATAATGCTGAATGACTGTCGCTCCATGTGAAGACGTTCTTTCTGATCAGCTTGTTGCGTTCATGTTTTTTCCAGGTCTTTCTCAACGTCTCCTGCTTCTCGCAAGTATGCAAAGATCCGCTACCACTTTGTGGCACGGAACGCAAACGAGCTGTCGGTGCTTCAAGACGAAATTCTGGAGGTATGAAGACTGTGAAAAATCAGGTTTAACATCTCAAGCGCTTCTCGAAGACAGCTATGAGATTACATTGAGCTCTAATGGAGATGATTCTCCTGAGAAAATTGTTTCCTTTCAAATCGGTCTCAAAAGTCAGAGATCTCATTATGAATCAGATCAGATTCCCAAAAGATGAGCTGATCTTAGCTGCTATGCACATTCCCTTGACAAAAAGCACTTGCAAAATTTGGTGCAATAGAAGTAGTGTTCTGAAGGAACTAATGGTTGTGTGTTTTAGTGTTGGAGGATGATAAGCAGTGGTGGAAGCTGAGGAATCGAAGCGGACAGGCGGGATACGTGCCCTATAATATCCTGGATGTGGTAAAACTGGAGGACCCTCAAACTATGATTGACCCGCCATACAGTCCAGCAATACCCTACAGTCCGGTAAACACATTTACACAGTAAAACAGCAGAAAAACAAGCCATTTTTGGCATCATTAAAAACACTAATGAATCATTATTTTGTCTCTCACACAGCCATACCGAGGACAGTCGCCCTCCGGCTCGATGGGCAGTGACAAAGACAGTGAGTTTGAGACAAATATACGAGATAAATATGATCAGATTCAGATCAGAGCACATCTGAAAGTGTGTATTTAACTGTCCTCAGGTCACACTCAACATATGGAGAAAGTGAACGATGAGCTGCTCATGTTGATCAGTGGAAACAAGGTCCAACAGCCCACGAGGAACTTCAAGGTGGTGCGTCAGTCTACTGTCCCGCTGGCCTTCGACTCCAGTCCGGCCGAGGTCACCACCTGGCTCAAGGCCAAGGGCTTCTCCAAACCGTGAGTGTTCAGATAAAATCATTGACTTACTGTAGAATTTGTTTTCAATTATTTTGTTTCTAACTGGACTCGATCCTAAACTATAAAATAAAAACAACCTTAAAATGAAAAGAAATCATTCATTCTGAAAACTGAAGTCTTCTAAACTATGAAAAATATTCAGATAAAATAAAACATGTATTTACTGAGAATTCATCAAGCCTTCTAAACTATAAAGAACATATAAAAATACATGCTAATTATTCTTACTCATTAAGACCTCATTAAGCCTACTAAACTATGACATTTTTATTATTATTATAATTTTTTTTTTTTACTGAAAACTCATTAAGGCTACTAAATTATGAAAAATATTACAAATGAAAAAAAAAAAAGACATTTTACCAAAAATTAAATCCTAAATAATAAGAAACTTTTAAAAATATACAATTTATTTTTACTGAGAACCCAAAGCCTTTTAAACGATAAAGAATTTATTAAAATAAAATATTTTCACTAACTTAAGCCCTGTACACTGTGGAAAAATTATTTATTATTATGTTTAATTTTATTTTTGTGAAAACTCATTAAGCCTTCTAAACTATGAAAAATATATTGATTTTTGACTGAAACCTGAAATTTTTTTTTTTTTTTTGTGAACTCTTTTAATTAATAATTAATTAATCCTAAACTGAAAACATTAAAATAAAATGAAATTAAAATGTTTTTTCTTCTTCTGAGAACTCATTAAGCTTTCTAAACTTTGAAAGATATTAAAATAAAAATATAAGCGATAGTAAACAAAATGTAATAATAAAAAATAAATAAAGTAAATAAAGTTCCCATGAAATGCACAAAGTGAGATAAATGTTGAGAAATAAGTCCACAGCAAACAAAATGTAATAATAATAACAATAATAATAATAATAAATAAATAAAAAAGACCCCATGAAATGCACAAAGTGAGATAAAAGTTGGGAAATAAGTCCATGCCGTGTGTCTGTCTGTCAGGACGGTGGAGCGTCTGGGCATCCTGACCGGCGCTCAGCTCTTCTCTCTGAATAAAGATCATCTGAAGACTGTGTGTGGAGACGAGGGATCTCGTGTCTACAGCCAGATCACCGTCCAGAAATCACAACTAGAGGTCAGTGACACTTCACACAGATTGCACTCAGCAGCACAGAACTCTGCTCATTTGTCTTTTCTCTCTCCATCAGAAGAGTCGAGGAGACACAGAACTGCAGGAGATTCTGACTAAACAACAAGAGAAAATTTCATCTGCCCCCTAAACACGCTCACACAGACTGTCAATCAAACAGTCACCTGGCAACAGTAACCGTCAACCAAACCCACCAATGACCAAACAACTAATCCAATATATTTTTTAATTGTATATTTATTGTCTGTGCTTTTTATTATTAGTGTATGTTCGGACCTTATTGTAATTTATCCACATATGTCATCTCCTTCATGCTGGAAAATACTTACTACTCTTTATTGCATGAAAACAATGTATGGGTGAATCTCACGAAAACATGTACAGGTCATGCTTCAAAATGAAAAGAAAAATTATAAACGATAAAAATAAAGGACTATTAACATTTTATTTTTTGCATTTTCATGTCATTTTAACCACAATTGCAAATAGATTAGATGTAATTTTCAATTATTAAATTTTATATATATATATATATATATATATATATATATATATATATATATATATATATATATATATATATAAAATGAATAGCAGTATAGTGACTTGTCACTTCAAAATCAAAAGAAAAATTCTGAAAGAAAAATTACTATTTTGGGACCTTTTTGCATTTCCGTGTCATTTTATCCACTGCTTCCCAAATGCACACATTTTGAGTTTGTCATTTTTGATGATTCCTGTTTTAAGCTTAGGTGAAATGCAATACGTACAGTATAGTGCAAAAATGTAAATTTAAGCTTTCTTGTAGTGGTTCAGTGTGAGCTGTACATGTTAACAGGTGAGCTTCACCCGAGTCTGAGCGGAGTCAATGTTTTTTGGGGTTTGATGTATGATTGCATCTGTGACATTGGTTTTTGAAAGAAACAAATGTAAATAATGTGCTAAATTCAGTCGCATCATGCATGTTCCGATGCCGAATGAATGAAGCGAGAACAGTACATTTATCAGTTGGATTCATGCATGTCTTTTTTTATATGTATAAAGCGCATTTAGAGACTTTGGTCTAATAGTATGTGGTTTAATCACAATAGAGACTCTTTAAAAGACACACAGATGAGATTTAATCAGTTTAATCGGATAACAATTGTAGGAAATCAAATTAAATGTCATATTAAACCAGAAGTACAACCTCTTAGTATTATCCTCTGCTAGTTTCTCCAAATGTTATTTATAAAAACCAAATCGCTGTAAATTTCAGAAATAAAGTGACTACCATAAAGATTGTGCCTCAAAATATTCAATGCATCTAGCAACTACGCAAATCTAAACTTCAGCAATTGTAATCCAGCAATCACACAACTTCCAGGTCATTCATGCACGTTCTTGTACCTTCAGATATGTCCTTTATTAGGAGCAAGACCTATACATCTCAGTCTCTTTGTAAACACATTTAATTACCCTTCAAATACCAAAAACAAAAGTGCTACGTGTCATTTTAGCAATCTGATTGACTGGTCTTTTAGTTATGAGACTTTTTAATGCCTAGTCCGCGACGTTCTTGCTCTGATTGGTGGATTCTGCTCAGCTTTGAATTTTTTTGTGCAAACAGAAGTGAGGTTTTATTTGTTGAGGTACGCATCCAGCCAGAGTTCTCCAGATTTTTCCAAAGACCTGAGAGAGGAGTAAAGGTAGAGTTAGTGCTGAAGCATCTGCCAGTGAATGCATGCAAAATATGAATATTAAAAGTATGAATCATTCATATATAGACACTTCATAAGCCAATCAATTCCCAAATGGATAAAATCAACTCCCATTATGTTTTTCCTGGTTTCACTCAGTAAATGTCACAAACTCTCCTGTTGTGTCCAAAAACTGTGTTTGGGGTTAAATTAACCCACAATGGTTTCCATGCAATTTGCAAAATAAAATAAAATAAATAATTTACAAATAGAACCCCCCTATTATAGTTTTTTACAGACCAGGGTTTTTACAGTTAACTAAAACTAAAAACCATTAAATAATAATAAAAATAATAATAATAATAATAATAATAATAATATTACTTGAAATAAATTTAATTTCAATAAAATTTAGTTTAACTTAATGTACTAAAATAACTAAACTAAAAAAAAATTATATAGACGTAAACTAATTAATAAAAATGATACATAATATATATAAAAAACTCAAAATATTAATAAAATAAAACAAAAACACTTGTGAGAAATGTATTCTTTTTTACTGTGTTATTTCTATCGTCCTGGGGTCCAATGCAAGGAAATCAATTGGGGAGTCAATATGACAAACTAAATTTGTACTGCCTTTCCAAAATACGTCTGTGTCGAAACTTTGCCTGCACATTCATGACCCTAAATGAGAAGTATTCACCAAATTTTAAGCAAAAGTAAACAGGCTAACCTATATTTCAAGCTGTTTGAAAACTGAGTCTGGGCCAAACTGACCCCAATAACAACAGATGATGAAATTGTTTGTCAGTGTTGTTATATAGGAATAGTTCGGAGCAAGAGCACTTTTTGAAGGTCACGTCGTGAGATTTCAGGTGTGCATCATACCTGACAATGTCCACAAAGGCCTCATACAAGCCCTTCTCTTGGTACTTGACTCCATATTTGTCACACAACGCTCGCACACGTGGAGCGGCGCGCCAGTAATTGTGCCGAGGCATCGTGGGAAAGAGACTGGGACAAGAACAAATCACAAGTTGTGAAGCGCAGAAGATAAAGAAGCAGCCATTTTTGCACTGAAACTACTTCTGTTTTTCTTACTGGTGCTCGATCTGAAAGTTGAGGTGTCCGCTGAACCAGTCGTTGAAGAAGGATTGCTCGATGTTACAGGTTGCATCCAGCTAAATGACAGAAACACAGAGTTGGCATGGTTGAAAGACTTTAAACCCAGTGCGGCCGGGACGGTTCAGAATGTACCTGCATGTTAAGCCAGTCTTGGTGTTTCTCGTAGTCGATGTCCATGGGGATGTGGCTCATCTGGGTCACCCACACAAACCAGTGACTCTCCATGAACCTGCGGCCCACAGGAACACATTCACACCACAGTCATGCGACTGGTCAAAACATGAAATTTAGAGCCGTCTAACGATTAATCGCATCCAAGTAAAAATTTTGCTTACATAATATATGTTTGTGTACTGTATATTTATGATGTATTTATAAATACACACACATACAGCGCCCTTGGAAAGAAAGTCCACAGGCAAGACTCATAGGAGTAATGATAAAATTTAATTAACGTTTTAGGAAATTCCATGTAGGCATCCAGCTATCACTGTAGATGAGTAAAATGCAGAATAAAGATGTTTTATCTGATAAAAAAAAAAAAAAAAATGAAACCAATCAGCAAACAATTTTAACAGTATATGGTTTGTGTTCATCAAGCCATCTCTGGTATTTTAATAAGGACATGTATTTAAGGTAATGCTAACTAACATAACATTTATCACGTACAGAATACTATAAAATAATATCATTTCTGCCTCATTCTGTAATAAGAATCAGTTCAAAGAATTATCTAAAACATTAATTTAGAGTAAAAAAAAAAAAATTGTTATTCTCATAAATCTTTGTACTTTGCAGCTGTACCATGCCACCATTTTAGTCTCTTCTGTTTAGGGCAACTCTTCATAAAAAGAAAAATAAAGAAGAATTTGACTGATAGAATGGTGAATATTTGTGGCCACGATAAACGTGTAGTGATATTGTGACAGCCCTGCGCTTGAATTAAAATATTTTTGCAAATAAAAAAAGCTTGTTTGTCATACATGTCAGCTATCTTTTTAATTGCGCCAAATCAAAAACGGTACTTAATGTGGTGACTTTCTCTGAACGCGGTGGTTTTTGTTCGGAATACATGTAATGCACATGTAAATTAATATGTGACATGGAATGCAATGTTTAGGGTTCATATAAACAAAACTTTCCGAATCTGCAATCATATTGAATTCAATCCGACTGACAAAAATGAGTGCATGTAAGCATACCTACTACCTTAACGGCTTTGTTAGTAGGCCTATCAAAGTATGCAAAGACATTATTTTGGTACTCCTATCCAAATCAACAAACTGTCTCTCAAAAACAGTACTGAAGTTTTTTTGGTGGTAAAACAAGGTACATTGATATATGGGTAGTTGGCATTCCAATTTTTAAGCATATCTAAAACAAGAGGAAAACGGCAGAACATTTAACAAATTTTAAGTGCAAATTAGTAATTGGTAATGTACCAAAAGTTCATCAACCAAAAATATTCAGTCTCGGCTGAAATGGATTTAAAGGACGGAGATGGGAACACTGTGGCTCAGTGGTAGAGCACTGCGTTAGCAGCGCAAAAGGTTGTGGGTTCGATTCCCAGGGAACACATGTTAGGTAAAAAATGTTAGCCTGAATGCACTGTAAGTTGCTTTGGATAAAAGCGTCTGCTAAATGCATAAATATAAATGTACTGAAGTTCCATTTTAACTACAGCAGGTAACCCTGTCAGCAGTGTGGACACTGAGGCTGGGTTGACAATATCGATTTCTCCTTTTTAATAGATTTTTTTTTATTGTTTTTTATTTGGTCAGTGCCTTTAGTTGATGTGCATTTCACCTGCAGAAAGAGGTCAATAAAATAGCTTGTATATAAGGTCCCATGACCCCAGGAAACCATTCAATGTCTAAAGCTCAATAGTGCACTAGAAAAAAAAAACACTCTAGAGGGAAGATTTTGATAAATACATATGCTTTATATTTTTAAATAACCTGGTAGTTATGTCTTCATTATTTAATGTCTGTTTAAATAAATCTGTCATGAAAACTATAATTTTGGTATATGTGTTGTCTTGGTATCTGTGATCGGTAAAATTGATTTGTTTTATCTCCAATTTGACATGTATTTTTTTTTTTTTTTTCTTAAAATTGGTTTTCACTGATCAGAAATCAATATTTGAAATTATTTTTAACAAAACATTACATAGTGTCAGAGTGATTGAAAAAAAACCCCACTCCACAGAAAACAACTGAAAAAGAACTGGTTCTTTGGGATACAAAATCAAACATAACTTCATAATATAAAAGAGTAGAGAACAGAGGAACTATTATATCACTATACTGCAGGGAAGGGGGAAATAAAGACAAAAGATTTGAAGAAAAGACACTGTGATCTGACGTCACACAGCTTTATAACCTCTTACACACCTGCAGCTGTGAGATTAATCACAGAGATCTGAAGGACACGCCCACCTCTCTCTCTCTCTTTCTCTCTCTCTCATACACAAACAGAGCAGTGTGGAACGATAAACCATAGTACTTTGATTTACATCATAGTACTGAATGATTATATTCATATAACAAGGTATCTGCAAAAATATTATGGTAGTACTATGGTAAATGCCCCACAAAACCTTAATAGTACCAAGATCATTTTTGGCAAGTGAAAGAAAAGCTTGGCACTACATGGTCCAAGTGCAAAAAACATGGTACTACATTAAGTTTAAAGCAGAAGTAGTAAATGAAATTATTATTTGTACCTCACGATATTAAACAGAAGCACCGCCCAAAGCACACTGTAGAACTGTGTGTAACACAGGAAGTAGCGAACGTAGTAACTTATACACCACATAAGGTCCTAAAACAGATAAGACGAGACGAGATGAGATAAGGGCAGAGAAAGTGCTGTAAAATCACATTCAGCTGCATAAACATGGTAAGAGTCAAAGCAATCATGGTAACCTACCACCCACAGACCATGTGTGATCATATTCTGAATGATCTGGAACTGGAAATACACCGGAATGAGCAGAGGAGGTCCAACTGAGAAATAACAACAGAAGAAGATGGTGAACATCATGCCTGGAAATTTGCAAAATAGACATGATAAAATATGCTAAATGGGACTCTTGATGATAATGGAACACATTGTCGAATTATTAATACATGGCAAAATATTTAATAAACATTTAAGGTTTGATGAATATGTTTATTATGATATAAAATTATATTTTTAATTTATATAGACACACACACACACACATACACAGTATACATTAATGTTATAAATGTTATGTACAGCTGTAAATGTATAAATATAAAATTTATAGTATTTTCTGTATATATATATATATATATATATATATATATATATATAAATATTTAATACTATTGATATATAATATATAAATATTTTCAAATAATATACTATATAATAAATAAGATATAATATAATAAAATGCCACTGAAGGACAATAAAATAATATTTTCAATATAATAATTAGTAAGTTTTAAGTTTTTTTTCTTATGCATTTCAAATTTTGACTTAAATTAAGCAATATTTAAATATAGGCAATATTTAATTGTTTAATTAAAGATAAAATAGTACTTCAGCTTATCTAGTAGGATCTTATTTATTTTTATAAGGATCCTTTGCGATCCAAATTATCATATAAATTCCAGTAGGAAGCTTGTAAACATTCCTGTAGACGCTGTTGCATAAAGCGACTTACTGAAGAAGAAGTACTTGTGCTGATGGTTGTAAGGCAGCGTCTTGATCTTTTTAACGCCGTACTGTAGTAAAGACAGACAGAAAGAGTCCAATCAGATCCGATCGAGTATTTTCTTCACGTATGCATCATGCAGATGGTGTGTTCGTACCTCCACAGGCTGCACGTTTCCCACTACAAACGCATTGAGCATGTTGACGTCTGGGTCCTTCTTGAAAATGTTGGGTTTAGCGTGATGCTGGAAGTGGCGATGGTTCCACCAGCCCGCAGATGCTCCCTGAGGAATAATGCATAAAAACAAAACCATCAGACACACAAACAGACAGACCAATACAGGTTCCAAAACTGATTTTAAATTGAGATGTTTTATACACAGCAACTTTCATGAACATACAAACAGCACTTCTCATGCAAAAGCACATGGTAGACTCAAGTTTGTTGTTAGCATGATGCTAAGCTAACAATGTGACACTCTACTAAGTAGCATAAACTGTATCAAAAAGCAGAACATTTTTAAGCTCAAATTTAATTGGTTTTTGTGTTTTGAGTGAATTATATTTACATATATTTATCAAATTTTTACATGTGCAGTTGTAATCAAATGAATGGATGGTTTTCCGTATCTGTCGAAAAATACAAGTAAAAATACAATGTAATTGAGTGGATTAAACACACATCGCACAACACTTCTGACTTTTAGAGCTTTCAAACAATGTCGAAGTCAGCTGACATTTGATATTTATACATGCTGGACGAAGCTGAGCTACAATCACATTACCTGCGTCTGCTAGGATGACTTCGCTTAAAAACTGATTACAATTTCGGACAAACTAAAGCCTAAACTGAGATTGCACTTTTAAAGTACATGTAAAAGAGGTTCACACAGAACGTGTTTTTGCACTCTACAGCGCTGCTTTTAATTGCTGTCTTTAAACTTGTGCTAGATGCATGTCTTTGATTTATCTCACACTGCTTTTTTAAACAATTAGTTCACTCAAAAATTAAAATTATCCCATGATTTACTTACGTCAAGCCATCCTATGTGTATATGACTTTCTTCTTTCAGACAAATGCAATTAGAGTTATTTAAAAAAATGTCCTGGCTCTTCGAAGCTTTTTAATGGAGATCGACATTTTGAAGCAAAATAAAGTGCGTCTATCCATCATAAAAAGTGCTCCACATGGCTCCGGGAGTTAATTAATCCCTTCCTAGATGGAGTGTTGCAATGAAAATATCTATATTAAAACTTTATAAATCATAATCTCTAGCTTCCGCTAACTGTTGTATGCTCTTAACTCCTCGATTTGCTTCAGAAGGCCGTTACTGACTGTTAAAAATGGTAAAAGTCTTTTTCAGTGTCTCACTTGTGAAGTTTGACTTTGATAAACTGTATCTCAAAATCCTTCTTGTCCAGGTGGATATACAGTATGTGTATTTTCAGTATTTTCAGTGTTTTGTGGCAAGGTTTCAAAACAAAAGGCTAAAAACCCTGCATTCTTTTTAAAGGGATACTATAGTTTGATATTTTCCATTTTAGCTTTGACCTTTCATGCAGTGTGTAACACAGCTCTAAGTGAATGAAAACATCCTGCAAAGTTTTAAATATGAAAGTGCACCGTGTATAAAGTTATTATCTCTCAAAAGAGTCGACTCTGATTCATTTAAATGAGTCATTTTTAAGACGAATCCCAAGCCGTTTCATGTCATCATTGTCACGTCAACATGAAACATTAGCATATTGCCCACCCACTTGTTGGTCTTTTCACGTTGGTCTGACTGAAAATGCCACTAGGTGCAGCTTTTGTAGTGGTATTAATAGCGGTCTCCCTGGTAACGCTGTACACAAAGCAGCACTGCGCTCACAAACGCTGCTTTATCAGGCATTACAGGCATGATGAAATGAAAATGAGACCAATCAGACTAATCACCGCAGATCAGCGACATGCAAAGGAGAGGTTTGGAAAAAGGAATCGTTGAGCGAATCGTTAGGGAGTCGTTGAGCAAATAAGGTAAAAATAAATGCATATTATAAGAAAATGAAAGTTTTTTTTTTACCTTGCATGCATGTCAACCTGTTGTTGGGGACTCCCAAAACCAAAATATAAACCTTTCTTAACCAATAATAGGGGCACTTAAAAAAAAAAAAAAAAAAAAAGCTTAACATCGCTATAAACAGATATCTTTTCCTCTGTGGTTTTTCAGAGTCTCGTGGTACAGTTTTAAGATGCTATGGGAAGTCTGACTTTTAAAAATGTGAATCAAAATCCCGCCTTCGTTTCCATCTGGATGCTATTGTTCAACGTTTCACGTTATTGCTTTTAAAAAACACGAAACATCGTTATAAATGGATGCTTTTGTTCCACAGATTTTTTAGTGCCTCGCACCATGTTTTTAAGATGCTGTGTGAAGTTCAACTTTTAAAACAATGTCTAAATGCCCTCTTTTCTAGTTGAAAACTATTGTTCAGAATTTCACATTTTTGCATTTAAAAAATTAGTAAAACGTTATTGTCAAAGGATGTCTTTGACTTTTCAGAAAAATACACTTTGTGAAGTTCAAATGTAAAATACTGTCTTGAAACCCTGTCTTCTTTTCAAGGTGGAAACTATTGTATAAACTTTTTACTTTTTGCTTTTAAAAAAGGCCAATCGTTGTTATGAACTAAATGTGCAAATGTCATGAAGGACCCAACCTTCGGTATTATTTTGGTATAATTACCTACATTTACTTTGCGTTACATCAACGAAAATAGTTACAAAATGACAAGAAAACTTAAAAGTTACAGATGTGAAACCTGAAAACAACATGAACAACTGAAAATAACCTACAGCTAGGCTAATGAGCTGTATTCCTGGAACCATCTTTAATAATTTTTAGTGAAGACTGGGCAGGATATATTGGTACCTTCAGGTGTCCGATGACAAATTTGTGCAGTAAGTGATCCCATCGTGAGTTTTTGAACACGGACAGATGACCGAAGTCATGCTGCAACCATCCAGCCTGCGACTACAGACAAACAATCAAAACAAACATGAACATTTACATTATTGATTTTTGCATCAAGACATTTCCAGTTATGCTCTTTACAGGAAAACTGCTTGTTGACCAGCTAACGGTAGCTAAGCTAGTTAAGCACACCGGCATCCAAAGCGCAACAGATTTTGGTTACTAATTCTGCTGCTCTTTTTAAACACAGTTTAATGAGTACCTGTGCGGTAGCCAGTATAACAGAGACGATGGCCGTGTTGATCCAGCCGGTTCCAAAGTACCACAACAACATCAGGGCGATGGCCTCCAGGAGCAGGATGTGACCCAGATGCAGGATGAAAAACAGGGGCTGGGTTTTGAAACACCCCTCAGCCTCCAGACGCTCACGAAGGGCTCGGAAATCCTCCACAAGAGCCCCCTGAGAGAAATCAAAGGTAAAATGACAACAAATACAGTCCTCTATGGCCATGCTCACACTGCGAAGGGAGTGACAATTGCATTTAAATGCAGGAGTGAATCGACTTTCATGACCTGAATTTTTAATGCGTGAATATACAGTAGTTGAATCACTCAGAAGAGGAGTAAAAGCCAAATTGGAGTATGTGACTCGTTTCTTTGGGCAAAGGTTAATCTGAGCGGTGCAGTGCTTTTTGTGCTTTAATGTCACACTTAAGTCAACAAGCTGTTATTTGGGTGTCTGGAAAGTGGATTTACTGCCTGACAGTCATTCTGTGATGTGAAGGTCATGATCCAGAGCTCATAAAATACACATAGCTGCTTTCTGGAATCAAACACACTGTGCAGCACAGTATTGGAATTGAGAACGCCTTTTAAACTGCAATACAGTTCCTCAGTTTTGAATTTAGAAGTAGAATTAAAATTGAAAATGAAATAAAAAACAATTATATGGCTTTTCGTTTCACAATTCTGACTTTTGTCACAATTCTGAGGAAAAAAACATCAGAATTCAAGATATATGCCATAAGTATGTCATTTAATAGCAATTTTAGAAAAGAGAAGTTCATCATTTGAACTTAGGCTACGTTTACATTACATCGATGTAGTCAAAGTTTTTCCCTTGCATTTTTAAAAAATTTCATGTATACACAACAACGTTTTTAAAATGATTCGTGTTTACACATATCAACAAAAACATCCACAAATGCTGTATTACGTATGCCAGGCCAGTAGTTGGCGCTGTCACCTTGTTAGTAAACAGTACCTGTAGGGAAGTGACGATTATATGTTGTATATGATGCATCTCCGCTGTTGGTTGTAAAATTGGTGAAGTAAATCCACACTTTGCTGAAGAAGCATTAGCAAACTCTTGAACAGCAACAACAGTATCATATACTCCGCCATTGTTGTGCATGTTTGTTCGCATTTGCCTTTAAAATCGACACATACTGCGCATGTCTACAAACCTAAAATGTACTTCACACGCGCATGACTTGCACTTTGAAACACGTTTTCATTTATATTCGTTTTATGTTTCTCATGTCTACGTTGTTATGTTGTAGTTCAGTCAAAACGCATAAAAAGTTTCCAGTTTTTGGCTGAAAACGTTGTCGTGTAAACGGCCCCTTAGAACGACTGTTTGACAGACTTATTTAAAGGTGTTAAAAAAAATTCCTAAAATGTCTTGGAGTTTGAAGGATTTTATAAGCCTTACGGAAACACAGATGCAATCAATTCCCAGAGTGCAATGACCTGATAAGTTTCTCTGAATTGTAATTCAGTAAATTCCTGTCATCCCAATTTAAATTTCAACTCAACTTCCCATGTAATGTGGTCAGTTCATTCAAATTCACACCCGATAACTGAATTCTGAATTCGATAAGTGCATCCTGACCAGATTAATGGAAATAATCAGAAACAGTCTGTCATGCTTCAGTAAAGTCTCTGTACTCACGTTTTTCTGGCGGTCTTGACTGGGTTCAGATGCCTCAAGCTCCCCAATTAACAGCGGCTTCATGTATTTCCTCACGAGTTGAATGTTTGGATGAAACGCATGAAATGCATCCTGTCACAACAGATTCAACATTGATGATTGTTATTTTATTCTTATCTGAAACAATTACAACAACACTGAAACAAGCAACTGCTTTAATAAGCACCTACCTAGACAGCATTATGGGGCATTAGAAACACAAGCCTAAAATACCCCAGAATGCTGTCTAGTTTGTAATATTTGAATATTAATGCACATTTGCATGATTAATTATTTATATTAACATAGCATTTTTTGTATGATGCCTACAAATTATGGGTTTGACTATGGAACACTAGAGTACATTTGGCCATTATGTATGGAGAAATAAAAGTAGGTAATTGCAACTTTTTCCCCCACAATTCAGACTTAATTTCTTTTAATTCTAAAAAAAAAAAAAAGTAAGAATTGTGAGATATAATCTCATCCACAGCCATATCACCCTGCAGCTCAAGACTGGTCGCCCACTGAAGCTAAGCAGGGTTGAGCCTGGTCAGTACCTGGATGGGAGACCTCCGGTGAAAACTAGGTACAGTAGCTGTTGGAAGATATGTTAGTGAGGCCAGCAGGGGGTGCTCACCCTGTGGTCTGTGTGGGTCCTAATGCCCCAGTATAGTGATGGGGACACTATACTGTTAAAAAAGCACCATCTTTCGGATGAGACGTTAAACAGAGGTTCTGACACTCTGTGGTCATTAAAAATCCCATGGCACTTCTAATAAAGAGTAGGGGTGTTTCCCCGGTGTCCTGGCCAAATTCCCTCCACTGGTTGTCAATCATGGCCTCCTAATAATCCCCATCCACTTGATTGGCTCTATGACTCTCTCTCCTCTCCACCTGTAGCTGGTGTGTGGGGAGCGCACTGGTGCCGTTGTGCTGTGGCTGCAGTCACATCATCCAGGTGGATGCTGCACGCTGGTGGTGGTTGAGGAGAGATGCCTAGATATGATTGTAAAGCACTTTGGGTGTACAGGAATTTACAATATAAGCACTTTATAAATGCCTCATTCATTCAGAATTCTGAATTTTTTCTCACAATTTAGAGTTCTATGTGTATATCTCACAATTCTAACATTTTAAAATTGTATTTATTTATTTCTTTTTAAATTCTATGTTAGTGTTTTGAGGGGTTTTTGTCCTGTTTTTTCTGCCACAAAACAAAAAATAAAGAGGTAAATGTAACTTCTCACAATTCTTTTTTTTTCTCCTCGCAATTGCGAGCTTATATCTCACAATTCTGACATTTCTTCTCATAGTTACTAGTTTATATCTCACAATTGCAAATTATAAACTCCCAACTGTTAATTAACATCTCACGATTCTGTTTATATCTCACAATTCTGACTTTTTTTTTTTTGGCATTTTATTTAAATTTTTACCAAAAGTCTAGCAGCTCAATAAGGCTTTGTTTTACAATAATACAGTCTACAAAAATATGTAAATAAATGATTTTACCACAATATTTTAAGCATAAAGGAAAAAGGGTGCCTAGGAAGGTAGCTCACTAGATTATGAGATGCAGACATTGCTTTGCAGCAATGTGATGTATATAAAAGTTCTTCCACGTGTGTTAAATGTACTGTAAATGTATTCATGCTGAGTGTTTCACCGTGGCATCTTCTCCAGCATAGTGTCCGATGATCCTCAGTCCTCCGGGGTGTCTCTTCACCCACTGGCTCACATTATAAACCTTCCTTTCCACCACGATCCACTGATCTCCAGACTTAGTGTGTTTCTGCACCTCCTCCCAGGTGTATGTGCCGAACCTCCCATTGGTACCGGCGATCCGGTCCGTCTGCTGTCCTCCGCCGCCCATCGCTGATCAAACTCTGACTGACTGCTGCTTACTTTGCACTGTAAGACCAATCCAATACAATTAAATATTTCATATGGTTTATCAGAATGTCTAAGAACAGTTTGACTCACTTGACAAAACATGCAACAAATTGCATTTAATGTTCACTTCTGCCATTAATTCAGCACTATTTAATGTACAAAAAGGTGCAATCTAAATTAATTTCATTTTAAGTCTACATTGTTGTAAAAACCAGCCATTCCCAAAAAGCTGTCGAGGTAGGGAGCTCACTATCTTATGAGACAAAGCCCATTGTTCAGCATTGTTCAGGGTTCATAGTCACAATGCAAAATGTTTTCTCAGGTAACCAAAACTGAGCTTACCATCTAAATATTGTTAAAGTAAAAAAAAAAAAATGAAGTAATATTACAAGAATCAACCTGAAAACATTAGGTTACACCAATGAAAATCGTTTTAGGGTCAGGCCAAGCTGAAATGACAACAGTTTTCTCTTTATAGTGCACTGAAATACAACTCTTGTCTTTAGGAATGAAACAATACTCACATAATCTCATTAATAATGCAAAGAAAACCTGAAATACATGCTGATATACACGTACGGAAAGGTTTAGCTTGCTTCCTTATTTTTGCGTTAGTGACATCTGTTAATGTTTTTTCCCACTTTGCATGACAAAGTAACATGCAAACAAAGCAGGAATAAAAGTATAACCCTAGACGCTTCAGAACTGCTTATTTGAACATTTCAAATAAATAAACTGTTAAATATTACAATGAAAAAAAATCATCCTTTCTTTTCATTAAAGAAAATGAACGCATGATGTCAATGCATACATTGTTACTTAACATAAGAGGAAAGAAAGAAAATGCACTTTCAATAATTCACTCACCCTCTCTGCAGAAACCTCACACACTCATATGGTTTGTGTGTGATGATAAAGAGGAGCGGAAGAGAGGCTCGCGCTGTCTTATACACTCTCTTCATCACTTGTACTTCTGATGAATTCCGAACAGATCATTCGAGCGCCACCGGCCAATCAGCGCGCGTCTCTGCGCCAGTCTCGCGAACGAGCAGCCAATAGGAAGAGAGAGAGAACTTTGGAAGGGAGGGGAGAGCGCGGAGATAAAGAAGAGTTTACTCAGGTTCGAGTCCCACATTAGCACATCCAGCCGGCAAAGTGCAGTCATGCTGAAACAATATTAGTCATCTTAACAGAAATAGAATGTAAAACTGATACATTAGAAACCTGTTAATTGTTTAGAAGTCATTTAACTTAGCATACAGAGTGGAAAAAGTATAATAATGCAGCGACCTAAATCAGTTAGAAAGGGATAATGCATGATGCATCTCACTCTAGAATAATAATAATAATAATAATAATAATAATAATAATAATAATAATAAAAATGTTTTTGGCATTACATTTCCTTGTAACTTGAAAAGTTAGCTGTATTAAAAAAAAAAAAAAAAAAAAAAAAAAAAAAAACCTACTTGGATGTGTGGGGGGAAAAAAAACTCCTACACTAAAATAAATTTAACCAGTTCCAATTCGGTTGTTCAAATATGAATTCTCTATAGACATTATTTAGCAGAGTTCCAGCATTTGACGTGATATAGGCACAGATTGGTGACTGATCTGACTGTTAAACATTTCAAATGAAAAGAAGAAGAACTTTGGACTTTTCAGAGCAAAAGAAAACACGGCAGACTTATTCTGAACCTTTTTAATTTCTACAGTTGCATTTTACCATCCTTCACAAGTTGTATTAACATCTATGAATGATTTCTCATCTGATAAAGCTTACAGTAAAATGAGATAAGATTGCTCATACATGCTAATTTGCAGATACAGAGATGCATAAAAGAACATTTTGCAGCTGTAGCATTACTTTCATTTTAATTCAGGTCTTTTTTTAATAAAGTTTTAGCAGACTTAAAATTTCCAGCTTTAGGCTAAAATGAAAAATTAAAAACATATTTCTATACCTGTAAAAATAATTTAATGTAATTTATGTAGCCATACAGTGCATTTAAATAGAAATAGCATTCTTTTCCCAACTATTCAATAAACCTGTATATTATAAGGTGATACACAAATGTCATTTTGACCTGAATGTTTCAAAAGCACTGCAAAACCTTTGTCCTTCTTTAGGGTTGTCAAAGCAAAGACATATTATAAAACTTATCAGCTTGGCTCATGACAATTAATTAGGTTAGAAATCCTAATCAATTGAGGACTTTAAAAAATAATTAATTGGTTTAGATTAGGGCTGTCAAATGATTAATCATGATTAATCACATCCAAAATAAAAGTTTTGTTTACATAATATATGTGTGCATACTGTGTATATTTATTATGTATATATAAATACACACACATGCATGTATATATTTAAGAAGAATATGTTATGTTTATATATTAAATATATTTATATATAATATAAAATATAAGAATATAAATATATAAATGTATATACATGTAAATATTTTCTAAATATATAATTTATGTGTGTGTATTTATATATACATAATAAATATACCCTGTACACATACATATATTATGTAAACAAAACTTTTATTTTGGATGTGATTAATCGTGATTAATCATTTGACAGCCCTAGTTTAGATATTGATTTTAATTGGTCCTTGTTGAAATATATTTATTATGTAAAAAAAAAAAAAAATAAAAAAAAAAAAAAAAAACCTTTTTAATGGTCACAGCCCTGCATGGCCTTCACAAATTCATAAAATCATGCAGGCAGAAGGAAGACATTTAGTGCACTTGTTCAGTTTTAGGAAGTGTTTATCCACTTAAAACACAACAAAAGTGGCATTTAATATTGAATCAGAAGTTTACACATTAGTTTACATCACTGTGTCTAGGAATAAACACACAACTTCTGATGGATTCATCAGGAACTAGTTTTGAGCTCCAATGAGTTGCATGCAAATCACTGTTGTCCAAAACTTATATTGTCCACCAATGAAAACCCTTGATCCCTAATACATGAAACACGGTTATAACGTAAATAAAATTGATCAAACCCCTTGCGAAGTCTAATAATGCACAACATCATAGAAGAATTGAAAATATGTGCATTAGTTAGAAAATGAATATGAAGGCAGCTGGTCTAGACTGATTTTTGACCTGGATGTCAGCACTCGCTCACTCAGCATCAGGTTCAGAGTCTATGAAGTGAACTGGCCACTAGGGGGGTTTGTGCTGCTCTGACACCGTGGAACATCAAGGCTGAACTTTGATGCATCACAATAACACCTCAGCAGAAAAACAACTACAGGGCAACTATCAGTACGTGCAACACCACATAAATCATAATATGGAGACTCTCATCTCTACATGACAAGAAATGTAGTCTAACTTCATAATAACTTGATCAATAATAACAAACATTATATAATGCTTTACAGATCAATAGTTCATAGTATATTTGGTTTTGAAAAGGCCATGTATGACGTAGAAGCCGGTCCAAGGAGTGGACTTCGTTGAAATGTAGGCTAGTTTTGATACAATTCGAATTTCAGAGCAGAACAGCTAAGAGTGAATCATTTCACTATAATTAGCAGTTTGTTCAGTCTTCATCTGTCTGTCCTCACAGTGCCACCCTTCAAATATTGTACATTTTTATTTGTTTATTTTGTTTAGATATTATGCAATTATGCACATTCTGAGCAGCACAGAAAGTTGTGTTGCAGTTAATTTGTTGACACCAACAATTTTACTGCGGATTTTGTGTCTACAGTTTATGTATTGCATTAAATAGCTTTTCTTTCTCTTCATGAATTTGTTGCGGTTTTCATAATAGTTCATAACAGTATATCTCCTTTATATAAAGCATTTCATGTATGTCTTTATTATTATTTAAAAAATAAAAAATCCATTTAGTTTACATGTAAATAAATGTAAAAAATAGAATATACATGTAAATAGATACAACAATTATATGCATTTTAATATATAAAGCATGACATGTATGCTTTTATTATATATATTTTTAAAAAAAATCTATTTTGTTTAGGCCTACATGTAAAAGAATACAATAATTATATTTATTTTAAAAAAGGCTAGTTTTAAAACCTTTATAAATTATATATTTTTAAATAGCATATGTCTAATATTAATATTTCATTCAACTTATTTATTTATTTAGTTATTTATGTAATATGATTTAACAAATAGCCTACGTTTCCCCATTGCATAACGTGAACTTGGAATAGAGTTTGACCACGTCTCTCTCTCTCTCCTTCGAACCACGTGACAATCGTGTGTAACTCTCATGTCCCTGTTTCGGTTGCTAGGGGAGAGAGACGGTCCATGGCAACGCTTTACGCAAACTCCACACTCCAGAGAAAGAGAGAGAGAGAGAAACGCGAGGCAGCACTGAACGCACAACGTTGTAAAGACACAGACATCGAGTCGAGCGCTTCTGGAAACTTTAAACCGACGTCTCAGAGGATTTTGTCCGATTTAGGAGCACGCAAAGCGGAGTTACAGTGTGCCATCGTCAGTTCGGTTCACATTGCCGCCGGCCAGGTCAAAGCGAGACCGGGATCCACAGACCGGGCAACCGGACAAGAGCTGTGTGTGTCGGCAGAGAGAGACGCTCAGCACCAGGGTTCACACAGAACAGACTGAAACGCTTAGTTTGTGACTGTAATGTGAGTCAATTAATGCTTTTAACAAACTATATACTTTACAATTATTAAATAAATAATTAGCTGTGAAAACGGTATGTAATTAATATGCAAACATTGGCAGCTACTTTGACACTCATCTGTTAACTTTGAGTTTACATTACAGAGACAAAATTAAGCTTTCTTCCTGTTACAGTTATACTTATTTTTACAACTACTACTACTACTACTATTACTACTACTACTATTACTATTATTACTATTATTATTATAATCTGTTCTATAGCATATAGTTTTATAAAGAGTATTTTAATTGAAGCAATCCACACAAACACACAAAGAATATGGCTCCTTGCTGGTATCAGTGCTGTGTTTGCTGACGTTGGACCTTGTTGTACTCGGACTGAGGGGGAGCCGCCTGTAGTCAGAGCACCATGTGTCGCTGTGCTGGCTCTGTCACTGCCGGGTCAATCCTACTGAGTGAAACTGACACGGGGAGGGGGTGCCAGCCCCACAGACCGCCTCACCCTCTTACCCCGTCCTGAAACACTCTCTCACGACACACACAGACAAGCGCCGGGCTAGCCGGCCGAGGGTATGGGCAACTCGTCCCGAAAAGAGGCCCAGGACGAAGGAGGAGAGGAAAAGGAGAAAAAGGTTAAAGAGAATGGAGATGAAGGCGAGGAGGAGGAGGAAGCGGCTGAAAAAGAAGAAGAAGAAGAGGAGGTCGTGGAGGACGAGGAGCTGCCGCTCGGAGTAGACGATCTCTTGGCGAGTGGAGATCCGGTGTTGGATCTGAGCTACTACAAGTTCCGTCGCCTTCCTCGTCAAGTCCTAGATCTGGAGTACTTGGAGAAGCTCTACGTCTGTGGAAACCGTCTCCGCAGCGTTCCTAAGGGTATCACGCGGCTGCAGGGTTTGCGTACCCTGGCGCTCGACTTCAATAAGCTCGATGACGTTCCTCTCTCTGTGTGCCAGCTGACTAATCTCACGTGTCTTTACTTGGGAAGCAACCGGCTGATGAGCCTCCCACCGGAAGTGAGGAACCTGCAGAACTTGCGTTGCCTCTGGGTGGAGAGCAACTACTTCCAGCGATTCCCCAAGCAGTTGTACGACCTTCCCAACTTGCGCTCACTGCAGATCGGGGACAACCGTCTGCGCACCCTTCCCTCGGACCTATGGCGCATGGAGTCCCTGAGAGGACTCTGGTTGTACGGTAACCGCTTTCAGGAGTTTCCCCGAGTGCTCCTCAAGATGGAGCAGCTGGAGATTCTGGACATGGACCGCAATCGGATATCAGAGTTCCCAAACTTGCATCATCTTCCCGGGCTGCGACTCTTCTCCTACGACCACAACCCCGTGAAGGAGCCACCGCGTGTAGGGGAGGAGGTGCTTATCGTCGGGGAGGGCGCTGAGGAGGTTTTGCAGGCTAGAGAGAGAAGAAGGGAGGCAAAAGAACGAGCAGAGAAGGAAGCAGAGGAGGCGGCGGCCGCGGCGGCAGCAGCAGCTAGTCCGGTCATTCATGGAATACTCAAGAAACTCCGGATGAACTCCGCCCTTAACCTGGCAGCTGCTAAGGGGAAGGAAACAAATGAGTCGGTTCCATCAACAACCCCAACTGGGGACGAGAACGGACCACAGAATAATGACGAAGGGGCGGAGTCTGAGAGACAAGGTGCAGCGTTTGAGGAGGCGGAGCTTGGTTATGACGACGGCGGTCTGGAGTATGAAAGGGAGGAGCTAATCTGCGAGGGGGAGGGGTATGAAGGCTACGATGGGGCGGAGTTAGAGTATGAGAGAGCAGAAATGGACTATGAATATGAAGGGGAGGAGCAAGAACAACCTTGATACTTGTACCTGTTAGTCTACTTATTATATCTGAAGTGTAATTTCTTCAAACAGAATTGCAGTTTGTTTTAGCAGTCAACAGTCATTATTTTTGCAATTCTTTGATGCAGACGCTACACACTTCTGCTTTTAGCATTTGAGGTGTTACTGCAAGGGTTGCAGGTTCAATCCCAAGTGTGAACTGGAGAGTAACAATGAGTTATTGGAGTCCAGAAAATGGCACTTAAGTAACCCCATGATACTTTATGGGGTTATGAAAGCGACAGCAAGTCGCTCTAATAAAAAGCAATTGCTAACATTAACATTAAATTATGTCTGATTGGTTGGAAAGTTTAATGAAAGGTCAAGTTTTTTTTTTTTAAATGGTGTACCCAAAAATGCAAAATCTGTTATCATTCGCTCATTCTCATGTTCAGTACTGTGTGAAACACAAAATAAGATATTTTAATGAACATTTTTTTCCCCACACAATGAAAGTCAATAGGGTCAAGAACTACATTGGTCCCCATTGATTTTCACTGTATAGACAAAATACACTAACATTGTAAAAAATATTTTCATTTACACTCTCTATAAATGAATACAGGTTTGAAATTACTTTAGGGTGAGTAAATGATGGCACAAAAAACATGAAAATTAATAACACAATTTCTAAAATACAGCTTAAGTTATAAAAGAGCATCACTCAATAACCCTGTGAATCAACTTTTACAAATACGCAAAAGTTTTTCACACAAGTATAAGTGAGTGTTGCTATTGTTAGAAGGTATTTATTGTTGGCCAGCCATTACTGCAATCTTTAAACACCGGACTCACTTCAGTATTTACAAGGTTTAATTTTAAGAGTTGTAATTTGTAAAAAAATCAACTGTGAAGACCTGTGAAACTGCACAACTTTTTCATGCGTCAAAACTACATTACGGTGTGCTGTGTATTTCTAATTAAGAGCAGGGCTCAGGCATTTTTGTTTGTGAGTTTGTGTAAGTGTGTCTGGAAATCCACCCTGACATGAGTGTACTGTTTATAAGAAACTTGATGCTGCAATTGCAGCGA
The DNA here is from genome assembly GCF_018340385.1 of Cyprinus carpio. Taxonomy (NCBI): domain Eukaryota; kingdom Metazoa; phylum Chordata; class Actinopteri; order Cypriniformes; family Cyprinidae; genus Cyprinus; species Cyprinus carpio. Next base: position 4,471,991 of record NC_056621.1, read on the forward strand.
TGTGTGTTGGTGAAACCAAATATTCTCTTATTAAATAATCAATGAGTTTGCCAAACATGTTTCAATGATTCATGTCTTGTCGGACTCAGAGAAGATCTAATACCAGTGCTGACTACGACTAGGTAATATAGCTAGAAAAATTACATGTCCATATTTTTCAGCTTATAACAAGCCAGAAGTTAAATTTTTTTTTTGAATGCATGATTTTTAATTGATTTACTAAAACTGATTTACAAAAATGAATCAAAATGAATAAATACTAGTGATATTCACAATGTCACCAGAAAAAGTGTCAAGAATTTTGACAGTATTCAAAATATATTTCCAAATTCCAGCCCTGACCAGAAAAAATCTAGACTAGAATCTAGAAACATGAGTGTTAATTAAGTTCTGAATTAAGTGAGTTTCCACTAAGAATCCTAGCTGTACGGCTGTGGAACAACGTTGACGTGATCTGAGACAGATGGGAAGAGCTAGCCAAGTTAGCACTAATAGAAGTAAACGTTCTCTCTCGTCTTAAAGGGCTCGATGTGCGAAAGTCGAGTGGAGGCATGCAGACAGAAGAGAAACATCAGGGAGTGAATGGGTGCAATCCATAAAAGGCCTGGGTACTTAGTCAGTGAGGTTTTGGGAGAAAGACTGAGAGAGAGCAGCGCTTAATGTGTAAATAATGAGGTCCAAGAATAAAGACTGTAATGGATCCAGCAGGTTTGTGGGTTGGGTGATAGTATAAAAATGAAAATAGTGTTTAACACCCAATTAACACTGCAGGTGAGCCATGTCACACAATGCAAAGCGAATAAGAGAAGTACAAGAAGTGTAAACGACTTTATTGATTATGATGGGAAAACTAGGAAAAGATTTTCAGTGATTAATGATTTTGCTAAGTTTGTCACAAAAAGCTGTTGTACAGCTTCAGAATTGCAATATAACAATAATATGGACCACTCTTCTGATAATTAAGGATTACCTTGAAGATTCACCTTCTGTGTTCTACAGAAGAAAGTCATATTATTTCTTAAAACTCTTTTTTCCCAAATGCATAAGTTGAAGAAAGAAATAATTGTTTTCAATTATAGAGGACATCTGGAGAATCCACTGCCCTCTAATTTGCATGTTCCTCAATTGTTCATTCTTTCCCTCCGATATCAGTCTTATATTTACCTATTTTTCTATTCCAGTCACATCTGCCAACTCTCTCATTCTACTCAAGAAGTGTTTTCATTGCCCCTTCCTCCTCCTTTCCCTTTTCTTCCTTCATCCATCATTGTGCTGTTTAAACTCTCTCTCCATCTCCTGTCACTTCTCATCTCTCCCCGAAAGAGTCAAAGCCCATCTGTTAAAATATTTATGTAATGCTATGAGTCTGTCATTACTGCTGCAAAGAATCTGAAACAAGTGTTTTGGCACAACCTTTGACAGAAAGTCGAGAAAAGCGTCCCAGATCTCCATGCCAGAATCAACATGACCCATCACGCATACGCAAATGTGCACAGATCAGGTGTCTTTAAAAAAGCCATTTTTCAATTCGCAAATAGATTTGTCATGCACATCTGCAAACAGCCAAATACTTACAGTATGTTACTGAGGCATCTCAGATGAAGTGCATACTCTGAGAAAGGCAAAATAACTTGCGGTTGGCAGATGAGAATAAAGGAATGCTTTGCATAGTGAAACTTGGCTGTTTCAAAGACACCTGAGCCATGCACATTAGCTTTTGATGGGATGTGTTGTGTTGACTCTGGCAGGTAGATCTGCGATTTCTCTCAGCTATGGAAGACATCAAAAAAGTGGTTGATGGTTGCTGAAATGTTGCTATTTTGAGGTAAACAGACTCCACCTTTCATAAAAATGTACTATTTTTGGTGTTTACTAAAACAAACATCACAATTACAATTGCGTCGAGAAGAGATTCAATCTTACACCTAGAAACATGTATTAAGGTGGACAGTTCACCCAAAAATTAAAGCACCAGGCACATGCATTGTTTACGAGCAGAGGTACTCTCGCTAACACGTGATTTGGAGGAAAATAATTTTTGTATCGTTATATTTGTTTTCTTTGCACACAAAAAATATTCTCGTAGCTTCTTAAAATTGTGGTTCAACCAATGATGTCCCATAGACTATTTTTTAAGTTTCTGTGCATGGGAACATTTTAGTTGCATTTCTGTCTATGCAGGGTCAAAGAGCTCTTGGATTTCATCAAAAATACCTTAATTTGTGTTCTGAAGATGGACGAAGGTTAGTAATTAACCACAGAATTAAAATTTTTGGGTGAACTATCCCTTTAAACTTTGGTGCAGAACTCGCACTTCAACGTTTGTGTTATGACATGACATAATATGAATAACACTTCAAATTTGCCTGCCAAGTAAAAAACAGCACAAAACATGTCTAAAAATCTCTTTTATCTCAATTTGACTGTTCATTATATGCCATCTCTAAAGGAATAAGTCCCTCTCAGAGATTTTGGCATAGCCGTTAGCCCTGGATCCTCAGGCAGCAAGTATCGAGTATCTGCGGAGTGGCTGAGTGCTCTGACACAGTCCAGGCCTGAAGGGGAGAACATAGTCTCTGTGCTTAATCATTTAGCGGCTTACTGCTAGTTTATGTTAACGCCATTCTCCCAAGGTCAGCTGCATAGCAAGCCGTGAATGAACACTGGATCGCCTCTGCGGCGCTTGAAACTTCATAGCCTTGTTACAGGCACTCACAGTAATATCTCTGTCACTGCCAGATCTCAGCAGAAGTCATCTGGTGTTAGAAATGTAATCCGAGCCATTGTGACAGTGTATCAGCATGAGAGGAGGGGCCATGATGGTCCAATGCATATGATTTTGCTCATAAGTAGGGCATGTTTGAATGTTGTATTCCAGTTGGTTGGTTTTACACTGTAAGACATTAAAAGTGTAATTACAAGGCTAGAAAACCGCAATAACTTACAGGGTTACTCCACCCCAAAATGAAAATTTTGTCATTAATCACTTACCCCCATGCCATTCCAAACCCGTAAAAGCTTTGTTCGTCTTCGGAACACAATTTAAGATATTTTCGTTGAAAAGCAGGAGGCTTGTGACTGTCCCATAGACTGCCAAGTAAACTGCACTGTCAAGGTCCAGAAAAGTATGAAAGACATCGTAAGAATAGTCCATCTGCCATCAGTGATTCAACCGTAACATTATAAAGCGACGAGAATACTTTTTGTAAGTGATGAAAACAAAAATAACGACTTTATTCAACAATTTGTCTCCTCTGTGTCTCTCCGCATCACCATAGCGCCATTTTGAGGAACATCATTCCTCACATTCAGTCATAAAATTCAGATTGAACCACTGATGGCAGATGGACTATTCTGTAATGTCTTTCATACTTTTCTGGACCTTGACAGTGTAATTTACTTGGCAGTTAATGGGACAGTCACAAGCCTCCCGGTTTTCATCCAAAATATCTCAAATTGTGTTCCGAAGACCAACAAAGGTTTTACAGGTTTGGAACGACATGGGGGTAAGTGATCAATGACAAAATTTAAATTTTGGGGTGGAGTATCCCTTTAAGAATATGGCTGTGTCGAAATATGACTACTTCCATGCTATATAGAAGGCAAAAAACAGTTTGTGCGCCAAGTAGTACGTCTGAATTCACAGTATTCATAAAATAGTAAGTGAAATTCTCCACTGAGATTCTGACGTGTACATCTAATGGACACTTTACTATCGAACAAGGCCATAATAGAGGATTTGTGAATGGCAGTGAAGCGATGAAATTGACGAACAAACTTCATTCATACTACAAACATTCCTACCACATAGAAAATTCTATTTAACGGTTGAGAGGCAAGTTTACAACTAAATGTATTAGCTACAGTATTTGATTTCAGACACAGTGTATGTGTGTGCTAAAATGTTGCCAGGGTGTTGCTATGTGGTTGCTGGTGCATTGCTAAGGAGTTCTAAATGGTTACTAATTGGCTCTTTCACAAAAATATGAGATTTGTTTTATTTTCTACCATGCAAATTTAAGGGTCTTTTATGTCCATATAATGCAAATGGTGAACCAAACATCAAATATTTAGTGTTTTTTTACAAATACTGTATGAACAATAATATTAATACTTGATTGCTAATGCTCAAACTGCTCAATTTACTGCAAAACAGCAACACCTCTGCAGCCATCAAACCACTTATAGACAAGCACTTGAGTCACTTTTTCAGTGTTAAGAATGGACTAAAAAGACCAGTGTTCCTTTATTCAATCAATCTATTCTCCCTTTCTTGCAAGGATTATTAAGGATAATGAACGATCTGTCTGTGTGGGAGGGTGAACGTTGGCCCTGAGAGGAGAAAGAGAAGCTTACACACACATACACACACACACACCAACCTAAGCGGGCACCATAACTGTGACCATATGCCAGCCAGCTGAGCTTTCATTTGGTACCACTCCTTTCTCGGCATGGCTAGGAACTTGTGTACATAATTTGTGCATATCTGTGTGTATTGGTGTATGCATTGCAATCTGTGTACGAGCGTGAATATTTGTTCTACACAATCTGCTGACCACGGTTAAGCAACACTTCTTGGTCTTGCATTCAGTCTTACATCAATAATTATGTTGCTCATTAGTTTTTACACAACTTGCTCAAAATTATTGATGTTAATTATTCTCAGCTTAATGCATTAAAGTTTAATAGTGTTAAGGGTCTGTTAAAATCACTAACCCTAAGTATGATGCATAGACAACACCTCTAAATTAAAGCAATATAATTTGTCTGAAAATGTCAAGTAGAAATGATCAGGCAAAATTTGACAGTATTATGTTTAAATGAATATTTCAGGTTTATTGTGAAGCTAGGACATTAAATCCACTAAGATTAAACCTGTGTGAAAGAGAGAGACAAACAGAGGTTGTTATTAACAAGCGTTCAGGTGTACATTAATACAAGCACACAAAGTGTTTATGTGTGTACCTATCTGTGTCTCGTCCACTGTATCCGCTTTCTCTGTGTCTCTGTATGCCTCCTCTCACCCATTCTGATCTCTGCTGCACCGATGATTTATCACAAAACCTGCAACAATTATAAGGATGAAAACCATGCTGGTTTTTTAAAATAACTCATTTTAACCAATCAGGATACACTCATCCTCCCAGTAACCAATCAGAACACATTGATCCACCCAGCAACCAATCAGAACAAACTGAACCTTCAGGTTTAAAACCATGTAATGCAGTAGATGCCCATGTCTACAAGGCACAGACAGTCAGTTCAAATAAATGAGCAATCAGTTTTGCCAGTCAAACACCAGGAACAGACACAGAGATAGACAGACATGACTCACTTGCTTTGGTAGTGTGTGAGGAAGTGTTGCGGGTCGGCTGGTGTATGTGAGAGGCTTGTGATGTTGGGGGCGTTCAGGACGAATCCTGATGAGCCCTGGAGAATACAGAACAGCCAGTACACTACACTATTCCAGAAATCCCTCTTAAAGAAGCAACGGCACACCAAAATATATCAGATTTCCAATCATCTTTTGAGTGGATGACTGTTCAAAGTGAAGTTGAGGTGAGCCACATCAACTCTGAGTGCTTTTGTGACATTAAATCGGAACTGGCACAGAACAGACTGTCTTCCAAATGGCTTTTCTAGGAAGAAGAGGACATTTTGCTCATTTTTATACTTGTAGGAGAAATTAATTGACAGTGTCATTTACAGATTTAGTTCACACTCTTGTCATTACAAACCTACACTATTAGAATAAAAGGTACAAAAGCTGTCACTGGGACAGTACTGTTTCAGAAGGTACTAATATGTACCATGTAGGTACTAATGTTTAAGGGATAATTCAACTAAAAATGTAAATTTTGCCATAATTTACTCACCCTCACGTTGTTCCAAACCTGTATGAATTTCTTTCTTCTGTTAAACACAAAAGAAGATATTTTGAAGAATGTTAGTAACCAAACAGTTGCCACTGATTTCCATAGTATTTTCTCCCATACCATGGAAGTCAATGGGGACCAGCAACTGTTTGGTTACTAACATTGTTCAAAGTATTTGTATTTATTTTTTTTAGCTGAAAAAAGAAACTCATAAAGGTTTGGAACAGCTTGAGGGTGATAGAATTTAAATTTTTGGGTGAATTATATATCCCATACAGCATTATATTATTTTAAATATATTTTAAATTATATACAAATATACAAAAAATGTATTTGCTAAAATACGTTTCAAAATATATTTATATAAATGTATTTTCTACCAATATATTGGGACTTTTTTTTATATTTTTGAAAATAAATTTTAAATGTATAAATATATATTTAAAATATATATATATATATATATATATTGACCTCTATATATTTCAGTCCAAGAAAATGCATTTACATGTCATATTTGAAGATAAACTTGATATGTTGTCAATAACACATGTGAACATAAGTAAAATAATTTTAAATGCTTATATATACTGTATATATAAACACACACACACACACACTCACACACATATACATATCTATTTCTTTATATATAAATATATAAGATAACTGAATTGATAAGATTCGAAAATGCCATGGGGAAGAAACAGATTGACAAAGTCATATGGATTTGAACAATGGTGAATAAATGATGATGGAATTGAGGTTTTTGGGCAAACTATTTCTTTTAATGGTCTAATCTAATCTTCTATATGTGTATATTTAAAATCTATTTGAACAGTCATAGCCAAACAAAAAAAAAATGCAGATTTCTCCATTACACAAATCTAGAGGTCAAAATATATTGGTTTTATTTACCATTGGCCCAATGGACCATCTAGCTGCAGCAGTTCTAGTCTTCTGTCCGCTGTCTTTACTAACGCCACCCTGCACAAAGGCCTGTGGGCAGAACATCCAATAAACCCTGATCCTTGATCGGAGAACTTGTTGTAGTCTTAACTGCAGAGTTTATCTAGTGAGAGAGATACTCACTGAACTGGTCAGAGGCCTCTGGGTTTCTCTTGTAAATCCAGTTTCTCGAAGTGCACGGGACGCAAGTTTTGGTAATGCTTCACTGCCCTAATACACACACACACATACACACACATTAAATAGGCTACAGACCTCATCCAGTTGACGCACATCTTAAAAACTGTCGAGATCTTGATGGACAGGGTAATAGCAGAGAATGAGAGAAACAGAGAGACCACCTTTAGGAAACATCCGGGAAGGAAGTCAGTCCTCATCACACTTTCCTGTGTCCTGCGAGCGTCATCCTGACAACCATCATTACCCAATCAGAGCAGAGAGTCAGCATAACATCGGAAAAAGGATTTCATTATGTGATTCTCATCATGAATACAGCATGAATCAGTGCAGTTAAAAAAACATCTTGACAATGACTTTGCCAGCGGATTAAAATAAGGAGTTTACACACACACCATGTTAATATTTTGAGGGAGGAAGGTATTTGGCTGTAGATTGGCTTCCTTAGTGTATCCACTATCTTCTATGGGTCCAACTAAAACACAAACGCACCGATCTGAAACACCTAGAATGCAACATCAATCCACAAAGAACCATTATTTTTAAACCACACCACTTACCCAAAACTCTGAGGCGGTGAGGAATGTAAGTTCCTTTATATTCAGTCTGACAGGACGCTGGTTTCTAAGAGACAGAGAGAGAGAAAGTAAAAGCACAATGAGGCCAGGGTGAAGTGACATGGCACAGTGCCTTGAAACCTGCTGCGTTTCTATGTGTGTGTCTTTGGCTCTCACAGGTCTTGGCTGAGCTTGGAGCTGCAAATATCCGCTCTCTCTGTGTCTGGACCCCGAGCAGGCCAAAGGCTCAGTCCCGTCGGGCAGAATCAGACGCTGGTAATGACGCTTTGTTTGAGACTCAAAACTGTCCAACAGTGAGAGACTACGAGAAAAGGAAAAGTATATGTGTCTACAATGATTAAGTGAGGTGCAAAGAGGCTTAGGAGTGTACAATGTGTGTGATTTCGAACACACACACACAATCTGGGTCTTACCCAAACTGTGGATTATCATAGCGGTCCAGGCTGGAGCTGTAGTACAGAACAGGACGGTGGTTGGCAGAGTAACCCGTCCCAAAATGATGACCTAGACATGACTGGAATAACTCTTTACCTGGATAAAAGAGGACGCAACTCATGACAGATTCAACATCCTATATTCCACAACACAAATCTCTACAGGATATCTAAAGTTGAAATAAGGATGCACCAATACAGACATTTTGGCAAATAATTATTTTTGCTGACTGATATGATATATGCTGTATGCTGTTATTGTTTTCTGTAGAATACAAAAGTAGACGTTTTGAAGAATCTTACAGTGCTCTTTTCCATACAGTAGTTTATAGTGACCACAGGTTGTGGAGTACAAATAAATTATACATAATAAAACTTTTTTGGGGGAAGTCGTGGCCTAGTGGTTAGACAGTTTGACTCCTAACCCTAAGGTTGTGGGTTTGAGTCTCGGGCTGGCAATACCACGACTGAGGTGCCCTTGAGCAAGGCACCGAACCCCCAACTGCTCCCCGGGCGCCGCAGCATAAATGGCTGCCCACTGCTCCGGGTGTGTGTTCACAGTGTGTGTGTGTGTTCACTGCTGTGTGTGTGCACTTTGGATGGGTTAAATGCAGAGCACAAATTCTGATTATGGGTCACCATACTTGGCTGTATGTCACTTCACTTTTTTAAAATAATAAAGTACCATATAGTCATCATAAAAGTAATCCATATTACATAAATATGCTATATTCATTGAAATAATTCCTCTAAAAGAGGTTGAGTGAAGATTCTTTACTGCATTCCACAATAACCACTTACAAGTCTGAAACCAGACAAAAGTATGGAAAATAATAAAGGAAAACATATTCATGCATTGGTCTAGAGGTTTGAATGTTTCCAGTAAAATAAGCAATCAAAACATTATAATGTGTGGTAGAAAAGACGGATGGCTGTTTATGTTTCAAACTGTGGCATAGAAAAATGCTATTGTTTTAAATGGGAAAATTATGACCTGATATTGTCTGGTTTCAGTGTCAGTCTGCTCATGCCAATGTCCATAATCATAAATAAAAAAAAAAAAAAAAAACAAAGTATAGTTTGATGACTCTAAGGTTACTTACTGTAAGATTGTCTGTAGGAGGTGCAGTATTGGTCTAGGCCCATGTTAGTCGGACGCCCCCCTGGTCTGCCCATTCCAACCAAAGGTTTGACTGCACCCAAGGGTCCAAGCATTTGTGACTGTGACTAACCTAACAAAATACAGAACCGTAACAACTGCACACACACACACACACACACACACACACACACACAAAATGACAAATGTATGGCTGATGTGATGTTTTATTTCAAGTACCATACACAATGGAAGAATTACAGTCTGATATAAACAAACATTTTCCAATACAGTGTCTGACTGGGGTCACATTAACACTAAGCCACGTTACTGCAGATAAAACATTCATAATGTCAGACTAAAGATTTCATCGCCATTTATTTACTTGTTTACCTTAATAGCGTCATTTAAAAGTGCACTTGATGGGTCTTTGACACGTGAGACAACAAAATATTTATACTGATATTATTGTTATTTTTGTATGATTTAAATAATAACACATAATAAGTTTTTAGCCATAAACAGTGCATCCGTTACCTGCCGCCCCTCCGCGTAGTAAACCACATACCTGTGCGCGCCGTGAGTTGCTCTTTTATCCGCGCGCTCGTTACCTGGTAACCGTTACCAGGACAATTGCAGAGCGAGCTAGTCACGTGACACGCGTGTGACACGACGCGGGAAGGTGAGGTAACGGCTTTACAGTACATCACACTACTGTTCAACAACAAGAAGTTTAAATAATTTTCACATACAAACTTTATCTGGTGGAGATTAAAGGTATGAGACGTTACAAAGTAGAAAGGGAGATTTTTTTAGTGGTCTACGAATCGATGTACGTACGAAAATTACCTCAGACTACGACTGATGACATACAGACTATGCTAATATAGGCTACCAACCCTTACGAAAATTAACCAATGTTTTACTACAAATAATAATAATAATAATAATAAAAAAAAAACATTAAAATATGGTAACCACAAAGTAACCATGGTTTTGCTACACTAACCATAGTTAAACCATGGTATTTATAGTAAAACTTTGGTTATACAAATGGTAACGTTAGTCAATACGCAAAAAAACAATGGTTTGTATATATATTTATATAACCGATTTTAATATAATAATAAACATGGTTGGGCTATAGTTAGTGTAGAAAAATTTGTGGTTACCATGGTTTATCTATAGTAACCATGGTATCTGGTTTTATCTGTAAAATTATTATTTGTAAATTTATTCTGCTAAATGACTAAATATCTGTAGTAAAACCATGGTTAATTTTCGTAAGGGAGACTTGCTCAGTGATCACTACCATGTTAATATACCAAGTTATTACACATTGATTGATAGACATTTAATAGGTTAAATTAAAAAAGAAAAAGGTCTGCACAAATGTATTTTAAATTGCATATGAAAAAGAAGTTACGGATAGGAGCCTAGTTCACAAAATAATATTAAAAATATTAATAAGAATGATGATTATCTTCATTATGATTTGAAATGGATTACGAACAAGACTAATTTTCTGCACTCGACAGAACTCATAACTGCTTGAATCATTTTCATTCCGCTTGAGATTTTGAACGTCATCAGATATTATCCAGCGTCAGTTTGACGTCACTTTAACAGATGTCGAGACTTAGTTCAGTCACACAGCTCTTGGAGATTGTGGATGCATGTGTCCACGGGGTGGCGCTGTTGTGCTATTCAAAGTAAGCACTGGACGGGTGTCAGGAGCCTTGTCACTTCGCGCCCTTTGTTTCACATCATCATCATCTTGTTCAATGTCCCATGATGCACATATATGAAATATTTACAGTGTTGAGAGTGCGCTTATATATAATTATCAGATCCCAGACGTACTTAACAACTCTATACAGTCTGTGCGGCCTTGTCCATGTCACAGCTGAAGTCATTTGCATAATCACCATGGCCTCCGCCGTGAGTACAGCAATAACACGTCACCCATTAACATTACTCTTCGCTCTGGAAAGATAAAGTCAAATCCATCATTACAGCAGCTATCAGCACGTCCCCGCTGTCTACCTGTCTCCCACATTAATTCTGTCTCACCTTCACTGACAGGGCATCGTCGCTCCTATCTACCAGAGAGCGAATGTGAAATATTGCTCCTGCAGGGTGGCCTGTCGCTTTCATGGGAGCCGGGCGAGGGCGTTTATTGAGCGACGCATGTAGGCATGACTGCCCTTGCGAATAATGGCACCGTTGGGTTTGCTCAAGCGGCGCGGTGATGTGTCCGTGACCAAAAAGCTCTCTCCCTTTTCTGCAGTCATCTCTTCAGATGGATTAATCTTTGTGGCATGCAACAGGATATGGAACGGTGCACTACATTGGAGGCTGGCGCTGGCTTTTATCAGTGCAGGTAAGGTGGGGTAGGTTCAGGTAAGTTATAGAGGTTTTTTTTACAGTGCCTAGGTAAGTGTTCAGCAGCCGGAGGTGCCCTATGGATCTAATCTACACCTTTTAACTCCCAGAAATTTCTGGGGTGATGGACAAACTTGTGCACCCTTAGGATGAGGACCAGCTTAACCACCTCAAAACAGCTTTGAAAAACATTTCTGACTGTTTGTCTGGGTTAAATGTGGCTTCCCCTGCAAGGTGAGAGTTGGGTGCTTAAATTTTCATGACGCTATGAAAAAATTACATAATCATAAAAACTTGACATGAAAGCCTAAGGCGTTCCCAACTCATTTTAGGTCAGTAATATGACATGATATAAAAGTAAAACATGATATTCAACATTGGCATTTTAGTTTGCTAAAATTGTTCCCAAATAACTGTTTGGCCATTAATTAATGGGCCGTGTGGCCTGATTGACATCAACCGAAAATGAAAATATTTTATTAAAAATTACAAAGTGCACAACAAGGCCAGTATTAGTACAGCAAAAGGGGTACATTTTGATTTCATGTTGAATTCAAACTTTTTCTAATTCTTGCCGAATTATTATGCATGAATACTTTACAATATTAATATGATCTAATATCAATTTAGGGACTATATGAATGTACTTTTAAGAATTCATTTACATTATTTATGAATACATTGTAGGACCATTTAGGTGCAAAAAGCTAAAAGGTGATAAAAATGGCAAAAAAAAATCTAAAATAATGCTTTCCCTTTATACATTAACATGACATTTGAACTAAAAATGCTCCTGGACATGTTATTTGTCAACTGCCCAGCTGTATTTACTGACAAAGCCAGTGGTTTGAATTTGAAGCCTCATGCTAATTTGGCCGTCAGTCAGTTAAAACTGATAAAGTGTTGACTGCAGACAGAATGTCACACTCAGTCCTGGACAGGAACATTGTGTTCTAATTACTGACCCAGAAGCCTTTTACCTTTAACTTGGCGTAGCAGATCTCTTTAGTAAAGACTGGCACGGGTGATTGACATCTGACACAAAATGACCACGGCAGCAATCTATCTTTGACATTTTAAGAAAAAAATTAGTTGGGATATAAAAACAGCGCCTCGGGTGCCGCAAGATTATTTTCCCTCCTCAGGCTCAATTCACTCGCTCCATTCCAAAACCTACTGAGCTGCCTAAAGAGTCAGCATTTAAAGGTGTCAAGGGTGCGAAAAGAGTCTAATTTTAGCCAAAGCATTGCATGTATCCTTCACAGAGAAGACAATCTCAGGATGAACTGCAATTGCATTACATTGCAATTCAATACAGAAAGGAACTGTTATAAAAAACAGTTCAGCGTACTTTTATCCAAAATTTGAGTTCAGAAGGATTATCCAAGTATTTTTAATCTTTACGCCATTATCTTAGCAACAACTACTGCAATTAATTACATCAAATATCTTATGCGGACCACTTTTGTGACAGAGTGGCTGCCTAAGAAGAGCATTCTAAATCAAACACTTCAGTGCTGGTATAGGAAGAAGGAAGCTGCCTATAGGCAGTACTAGGGATGCACTATATATAGGCTACCATATCGATATCGGCCGATAAATGTTAATTTTTCTGTTATCGAACCAATAAGAGAATTTGGCCGATATCTTAGAGCCGATAAATAATGCATTATTTCCTACAGAGACACATCAGATGCGTAGTTCACCATGATGTTTTTTATTGCTTGAAAAATCATTGGAAACACTTCAAAAAGGAAAAGACAGTGAACTGCAACATGTGCAGGGCAAGTCTGTCATATTATAATGAGATTATTAGCTACTGTAAAATAATGTAATAGAATCTTTGTTCGCCTGTGTTTTGGTGCGTTGTTAAAGGAAGAGCGCATCCACAACGGACCCACACGACTAGCACAGTTTGGTTTTATTGTGTATTTAAAGTTTTTTTTGCAATTGTACATTGTAATATTGTGTTTATTTTATGCATATAAATCAGATTTTTCTCATATAGAATGCGTTTGGTTAAGCATTCAGGGTTCATAGAGTGCTTCAGTTTGCTGGTGATCATCTTTAGCTCAGCACACGCAGCTCAAACAGCAGCTTACAACATTAATAACTATGACTGAGATTGGCATAGGCCTATATATATATATATATATATATATATATATATATAAAAACATTATAATGAGAACTCTATTATAATAAAACGTTATGAATTCTTTCGGTTTGGTGAAAGTAATGATAATGTAAGTAAAAACTGGCGGTGCGCGTATTCTCTCAGAGACGACGAGAGACGAATCTCCTAATATGTGGTATATCTAACTGTTTTAATTTATTTCTTTAATGTTTCTCTTGTGGCCCGAACATAGTGAAAACAATGAGAAGAAACGTATTTCGTGTTGAATGGGTTGTTTTTGGAAATTGGTGCATAAAATAAAGCTGCTCTTTTGCTTCATTGATAAAGTGTTACTGAAGTGTAACAGTTTTATTTAGGCTTTGGGCCTATAATTCATTGAAGGCTATAATAGACCTGTTTTAAAATACATTTTTAAAACATTTTCAGTGAGGAGTAGCCTAAGCTAATAGCCTAATTTTTTATTTTCCTCACAGGCTGCGAGTCACAGCGTGTCAGCTATGCGGTGATGCGCTATGAAATTGTTGTGAAGCAAATTAACTGTAATATTAATTTAATAATAAAAGTAACCTAATAATAATAGCCAGAAAATAACAGGCCTACATTAATTGGAAATGCCAAATACTCTTAATAATGACAATATTTAATGATTTTGACAATATCTCTGGCTGTAGTCCTTAATTGTCCTCTTTCAACACATTCCATCGTCTTATCCTCAGGCCCCGCTACGCCACTGTCCATGGAACGATTTTATTTTTTACACTTAAGTAATGTTGTCCAGTCACTTGTTTCCATTATTTAAGCATAATTTTATTTATTTGTAAGGCTCCCCGGGTGCCGCAGCATAAATGGCTGCCCACTGCTCTGGGTGTGTGTTCACGGTGTGTGTGTGTGTGTGTGTGCTCTTTGGATGGGTTAAATGCAGAGCGCGAATTCTGAGTATGGGTCACCATACATGGCTGTATTTCACGTCGTTTCACTTTTTTTTTCATTTATGTTTGATTTATGTTGAAGTGTTTAATGCCTTTTAATGCTGAGACTTTTTTTGTAATCAGGCTCTCAAAAATTATGCATAAATGTGGATTTAGATTTATCGGCCAACATATCGGTTATCGGCTTTCATATTTAAGGAGTTATCGTATCGGCCAAAATTTTCCTATCGGTGCATCCCTAGGCAGTACACTAGGATTTGGACTAGTGCTTCAAAATTTCATCCTTATTTCCCAGCCACAAACACAGATGGTGACTAAAGGTTTGGTTTCATGATTACAGCTGACAGTCGACTAAACTTTTAGCCAAAAGCTACATCTCTAATGGAACCGTTCTGTCTTTCACAAACCCCCCAAAACTGACAGAACTCATCTCACAGCTGGCAGTCTAGAAAAGAGATGCCCTTTCCAACACCACGTCTCTGTCTGCATCCCTTCGGCAACACCAAATGAGGTCAAATGTAGCCCCTCTTGTAGGAAAAGTGATCTCCATCTTTTACAAAGGAACCTCTGAGTCTTTACTTGTAGAATTACAAAGAAAGTTGATCATTCATTGGGATCATTCTTTACATCCCTCAGTGCTTTTTGGCTGAATTTGACTGCTGTTTTTGACTCCAGTGTCCATTTAATGCTTTTTGTAATATGTTAAAACCCATTTCACAGATTTCAACCTTTAATCAGCACAGAAGAAAGCCTGTATATTCCTCCTGAGCTGACCCTTGAGCATGAAATAACTACTTTTACACCATTTTTAAAGATGAAAGAAATAATTGATGGCAGCAAATTATCGTGAGGGCTCAAAAGGAATATTTTTCATACCTTTAGCAGTAAATGTGTGCTCTGATCTCTTAATTTCGTGTGCATTTTTGTTCTCTGTAGGTGTGCTCCAGTAATCTGTTTGTATGCGGCTCTGTCATGGTAGATCAATCATACTTGGTGTGTTTTTTTGTGCTTGGGGTGCATCAGAAACAGTTCCTCCTGCTTTTTAGCATCTCTGTTTCTCACATATGCTTTATACCTGCACCAGAACTTATTAACACATTTTCAGTAGTTATGAAATATCCAGCAGTGACATGCTATACTATTTATTAGTACATTCTGTATACAATTTTAAGACGTCATATTAAATTAGATTAGACTATTTACCATCCATTCAAACTTGAAAATTTGATAATTTCCTTACCCATTCAAGTTTGAACACCTTAATGACCTTCTTTCATCTATAAATCACAAAAGGACACATTTTGACTATGACTATGACGTGTTAAAGGTTTAGTTCACCCAAAAATAAAAATTCTGTCATTTATTACTTACCCTCATGTCATTCCAAACCTGTAAGACTTTCGTTCATCTTCTGAGCACAAATTAAGATATTTTTCATCAAATCTGAGAGCTCTCTGACCCTCCATAGACAACAATGCAACTACAATGTTCCCAGGTCCAGAAACGTAGTAAGGACATCGGAACAATTGTCCATGTGACATCGGTGGTTAAACCAAAATTTTATGAAGCTACAAGAATCATTTTTGTGTGCAAAGAAAACAATAATAACATAATTTATTCAACAGTTCTTCTCCCCGAGCTACCATCTTTCGCCATTTTGGAGAGTACCCCAGAACTTAATCAACATAATCAATGTTGTTCACGTTCAGTAAACAGTGCTTGAATGCTGAAAGTAAACAACTGGTTACGTAAGCAACTAATTCTCTTAGCTTTGTAAATTTACGGTTGAACCACTGATGTCACATGGACTATTTTATCAGTGTCCTTGCTACGTATCTGGACCTGGGAACATTTCAGTTGTGTTGCTGTCTACGGAGGGTAAGAGAGCTCTGAAGATGAACGGGTTTGGAACGACATAAGGGTGAGAAGTGGCAGATGGCAGAATATTTATTTTTGGGTGAACTAACCCTTAAAGCTCAAAAGTGAAGCATGAAAATACCATAAAAGCAGCTATTTCAGAGTGTCAATATGTCATTCAATAGCTTTCGGTCATGAATAGACTCTGAATAGTACATCCATATTCAGACTTTTGGTTTATTGCTTGATCATGTGACACGTGAGAATAAATGGCATCAAAATTAGCATGACACGTCATTGTGCTGAACTGTTAGTTTAAGAAACATGGCTTTTAAAATTACTATTTACAGCATACAATAATATATAACAACTATTTTTATTTCCTTTTTTGACAGATTAATTTCTCCTTTTGTTTCTTCAGTCCTTTCTCTTCATCTCTCAAGTGTAGATATTTCAGCACCTCTTCTCTCAAATGCTTAACATTTTCACACTCACTTCCCTTCCTTCTTTTATTTTCTCACCCTGTCTCCCCCTTTTCTTTCTCTGTCAGATCTCTCTCTCCATCTGTCCTAGGGGCTGCTGGTACTTTCAGTGTGTCTGGACTCCCTGTTTCCAGGAAATATCATGTCAAAGCAGAGAATGATTGTGCCCTTCCCGGGATATATAAGACAGATGGAGAGAAACACAGAGAGGTTTGGCTGTGGCATTCAAAAAATGCCTCCATTCAGAAGTCACAGAGCGAAAGACAAATGAGGAAAATATATCTATATATTATATTAAAATGAGAATCACCATTAAGAATAATGAAATTTAATGATTACATTTTAAATGGACAGATTACAGTAATGATAAGTATGAGATTGTCGCTCGGTTTCATAATCAAACTGTACGGACCATATTTAGCACTCCAAACAGCATGGTTTTGTGAATGTAGCCAGAGAGGGAACTGTAGAGACAGACGGAACGAGAGAGAGGTGTGGGATAAAGGTGTGGATGGAGTGTGTCTAATATTAGTCCACTGTGATGTCATAATGGAGCTCTAGCCATGTTGGGTGGGTTTGGAAGTGTGCTGTGATTCAAAGAGAGTCGAGAGCTCAGTGTCTAGTCTGCAGGATCCTGGAACACTGTGTTTGTACAGATTCTTTATTCACTCCAGGATGTACTTTAGCCTCCCATTCTATTTTTAAACCCTTCTCCGACTCTCCTGTCCCGCTTCTTTCTCTTGCAGCCTGCTCTTCCTCTGCGCTTTTTCCCACACGGACTGTCGTTCAGTTGTTTTGACAGGCCTCAGCTTGATTATTACACAACCAACTGTTCAGCTGTGCATCGCCTGACTTCACCCAACCAAGGACACGTCAGAATCAAGTACTGGTTTTTATTCGAAAGACCGGAAATGAATGGTTTTCAAGACATTTGTTTCCGTTCTGCAACATTCCAATACTTCAATCATGCTGGTGGAATTTAATTGTGATAGTTTGACTTGCAAATACTCAAGATAACAATGAGGTATGATAGCATGAACACAGTATTGGCATCATTAGCATTAGCTGTGTCACTTTCTGTTGGCTGATTGAGCTTGTTCTTGGGATTAAAGTCTCTGGAAACTAGTGTTCCCCAACCTTGTTATTGGAGGCTCACCAGCACCACCCATTTTCAAACTACTTCTAATCAAAAACACCTGATTCAGCTCGTTTGTAGAGACTCCAAGGCCTTGTCCACAGTACTACGTTTTTACTGTATGTGAAAATGTTTTTTGGCCTTCTGTCCACACTGAGATGGTGTTTTTGTCAAAGAAAAAATGGATAAATTTGAAAATGTTGTTTTTGCATTGAAGTGTGGATTGTGAAAACAGAGGCTTTTGAAAACAATGATGCAGGCTTTAGTCACATGAATCATATTTTAACGATAGATATCTACAGGTCCTTCTCAAAAAATTAGCATATTGTGATAAAAGTTCATTATTTTCCATAATGTAATGATAAAATTAAACTTTCATATATTTTAGATTCATTGCACACCAACTGAAATATTTCAGGTCTTTTATTGTTTTAATACTGATGATTTTGGCATACAGCTCATGAAAACCCCAAATTCCTATCTCAAAAAATTAGCATATTTCATCCGACCAATAAAAGAAAAGTGTTTTTTAATACAAAAAAAAGTCAACCTTCAAATAATTATGTTCAGTATGCACTCAATACTTGGTCGGGAATCCTTTTGCAGAAATGACTGCTTCAATGCGGCGTGGCATGGAGGCAATCAGCCTGTGGCACTGCTGAGGTGTTATGGAGGCCCAGGATGCTTCGATAGCGGCCTTAAGCTCATCCAGAGTGTTGGGTCTTGCGTCTCTCAACTTTCTCTTCACAATATCCCACAGATTCTCTATGGGGTTCAGGTCAGGAGAGTTGGCAGGCCAATTGAGCACCAGTAATACCATGGTCAGTAAACCATTTACCAGTGGTTTTGGCACTGTGAGCAGGTGCCAGGTCGTGCTGAAAAACGAAATCTTCATCTCCCTAAAGCCTTTCAGCAGATGGAAGCATGAAGTGCTCCAAAATCTCCTGATAGCTAGCTGAATTGAGTTTTAATTTGGTGTAACAAAGTGTACCTGCTCCAGCAGCTGACATGGCACCCCAGACCATCACTTACTGTGGGTACTTGACACTGGACTTCAGGCATTTTGGCATTTCCTCCTCCCCAATCTTCCTCCAGACTCTGGCACCTTGATTTCAGAATGACATGCAAAATTTTGCTTTCATCCGAAAAAAGTACTTTGGACCACTGAGCAACAGTCCAGTGCTGCTTCTCTGTAGCCCAGGTCAGGCGCTTCTGCCGCTGTTTTCTGGTTCAAAGCACACGCCTGTGCACGGTGGCTCTGGATGTTTCTACTCCAGACTCAGTCCACTGCTTCCGCAGGTCCCCCAAGGTCTGGAATCGGTCCTTCTCCACAATCTTCCTCAGGGTCCGGTCACCTCTTCTCGTTGTGCAGCGTTTTTTTGCCAGACTTTTTCCTTCCCACAGACTCCCACTGAGGTGCCTTGATACAGCACTCTGGGAACAGCCTATTAGTTCAGAAATTTTCTTTCTGTGTCTTACCCTCTTGCTTGAGGGGTGTCAATGATGGCCTTCTGGACAGCAGTCAGGTCGGCAGTCTTACCCATGATTGCGGTTTTGAGTAATGAACCAGGCTGGGAGTTTTTAAAAGCCTCAGGGATCTTTTGCAGGTGTTTAGAGTTAATTAGTTGATTCAAATGATTAGGTTAATAGCTCGTTTAGAGAAACTTTTCATGATATGCTAATTTTTTGAGATAGGAATTTTGGGTTTTCATGAGCTGTATGCCAAAATCATCAGTATTAAAACAATAAAAGACCTGAAATATTTCAGTTGGTGTGCAATGAATCTAAAATATATGAAAGTTTAATTTTATCATTACATTATGAAAAATAATGAACTTTTATCACAATATGCTAATTTTTTGACAAGGACCTGTATGTTAATATCGGTAATGTACCTGTTATGTGTTATTCACTTTCACACTGTTGCTACAGATTTGCTACTTTGTACACTGTTCATATCACAGTCCTACAAAGACGACAGAAAATATACTCAGCGATTGCAGTTTTGTGGCAAAACAGGAGGGCAGTTGCATGTTAGATCAGTCTTATAATGGTGAGTGAGTGCTTCCTGGACGTGTCAGCGAATGGTCCGATATTTTCGTAAATAAAATGATCCTGTCAGAAGAATTCCATGAAAACTTCCATCTGTATCGTCTCAGTGAGCTGTTTGAGGCTTTATGCATGCACAGTAAAGTGAATTTAATATTTTTCGACATTTCGTTGTGGAAGAGAAACTTTTGGATAATGCTTGAAAACAGTAGTGTGGACGGAGAGGATTTTAAAATGAAAATGCATGTGGAAAATGTATCTGGATTAATGCAGACGTAGCCCAAGACCTGAAACGAATAGGTCAGATAAGAGAAATATCTAAAATTTGACATATCCAGATCCGTATAAGCTTCAGAGAGATTTTAAACACCTAATGTTATATTTGTCCGAGAATGGTTTACAATTTATTTCACTAATGCTATCACCATTCTTCTAAAATGATCTAATCTGACAACATGCTTTCGAGAGCAGTATGGTAAATGCAGTGATAGTTGTTTTCCATACATTGTCTATTCATTTCACCATAAAGTACTTAGAAAATATTTAAGGGAGCCATTAAAGGGGTAGTTCAACCCAAATGAACGCTGTCATCATTTGCTCACCGTCATGTCGTTCCAAACCAGACTCTTTCCTCCATGTAACAGAGAAAGTCCATTTCTGAAGAATGTCCAGAGGCTCCTTTCACTTCTGAATAATCGTTAAGAGGAATCAGGACCAGAATTGATCATTTCCTTACAATTCCTATTCTCAGTAAAACTACAATTTCAGAAATATACGACCTACACTCAGAGTGCAATCAAACTGTGGCAAATGAATATGCCATTCCAAAATTAATAACACACTCAAGTCTCAATATTACTTGAGCATGACAAATTATTTCAAATGCATTACCTTGTGTGGTGATAAATTCAGTCGTATTGACTTGCAAATGATTCATTGTTGTTTCTATTTATAGACAATTACATTATTAAAATTACAAAAACCCATTATTTACCACCAAGCTATGAATGAATAGTTAAATATGCAAACCACTCTCAGTTTTATTCTTGACAAAAAGCTTAAAGCAGTGATAAACAAAAGTCCCTTTAAGGCAAGTCATGTCACTCTCCAAAACTGTTCGCCAAGATTATGATTAAATTTCATATTTGAAATCACCAATGCAATCTGACAACAACTGTATCATAAATCTTGTTTATTTTGCTCAAATAGCATTAAAAAAGCATATTTCTCAGGCTAGACCAGCATGCACAGTCCTAGACGCCCATTTAGAGTGCTTCTGTTTCTATAGCAACCGGGACTTCTAACAGCAGCTGCAGTGTGACTTTACCGATTAGGGATTGGCTCTTTTGCTCAGAAGGCGGGGCTTCGTTCGATAGAGTGGCCATATTGAGTGTTGCATTTTTCCCCATTCAAAACTATACGAGTGACAAGTCTTGAGTATTCTATAGTCTTTGTGATAAAGTAACAAAATGACCTTGAATAAAGACTCAACGCCAGCTGATGTACAAATGATTTAGTCTATTTTATTGTGGAACATAGTAAGAACTGTGCTCCTTAGCTCCGCCCACCCTCACATCCAGTCACATGGAAGGGTTTGGGTGGGAGAGGAAAACGAAAAAGAGAAATTCAACCAATAAGATCACAGTCCGCTCGGCCAAAAAAACAGGAGAGGCTCAAAATTGGGAACGCTTTACTATCACGCTGCTGGACAAATGTCACAGATGCCTCAAGCTCAAGCCACGGCCCCCCTAAAAACAATAAAATCTCTACTGCCCACTACAGGAACAAATTCCCAAAAATTCGCCAGCTCTGGGAAAAAGCATGATGGGTCACAAACTTCCTTTTATACCCTGATAAAGGGTGTAGACACAACATCAGGAGCATTTTCAGGAGTAGTGATCATGGTATGATGAATAAACCCGACTGCGTGTTGTACACCCGTGCGCTACACTTTTACAAATAAACGTTCCAAAAGGAGAACCTTGGGGAACCATGATGCCATAGAAGAACCAGTGAACATTTTCAGTGAACAGTTCTTAAAATGATTTTTTTCTTATTGTGAGGAACATTTTAAAAATCTACAAACCATTTTTCACTACAAAGAACCTTTTGTGGAATGGAAAGTTGTTCATGGAACCGTTTACGCCAATATAGAACTTTTATTTTTAAGAGTGTACATTTTTAAAACTCTACAGTGGCTTTCTGTCCAAGCTTTCATGGAATGTTCGAAGTTTTTAAACAAGTATGAGATCAACAGATGAGCTTTAAGAAGAGCGAGGCATTTGAAACACAGTCCAGCTTCATTGCACAAATGTATATAGTGTCTCATGAATAAACAAACACTGAAGACAAGCACAGATTACAATTAAACACTGCAAAAAACAATAGGACTAATCACTAGTCAACTTCCGTTATCATTGCCTCAGTTCGTGAAATATAAAAAAATAGGGGAAGGAAAACTTGAAACATGTAGTCATAGAACAATGTAGAACAAAAAACATTTGGTTGTAAACTACGAGTGGTTTAACATCTAGACATCTCAGACATGTGATATAGATCCTATGCTAAGATCTGACTTGTGATCACATAGGGAAGATGGATGCAAAACCTTGGCCAACCGATCTGCGTTCCCAAGCACTCTCCCGGGCGCCTGAACCTCGCTGTGTTCATCAACAAACAACATATGAACAAACAAACAACCAATAGAAAGGAAACAACTCACGTTGTAAGATGCCACTAGGTAATTTACAAAAACATTGAAAGAAACGAATGACAACGAGGAAATAAAGCAAGGATATAAAAACTTTTGGCATCTCTTTGCATTTACAGAAAGCATGTTTTACTGGCTTAGATCGCATCTATGCTGTTAACCTCTATCGACACTATTCTGTGAGTCGCTCACAGGCAGCTAATCTATACAGTACTGTTATTCTTCATAGATTTATAGGTTGCTTTTTTTTTACACTGTACAAAGTTCGCAAAAAAATACATGAATAAATACATTGAGTCAGATTGTACACATCAAGCATGTTGAGACTTAAAGCATTCTTCGCCAGTGAGATGTATTGGGGGGAATGAAAGTGAGCAAGAAGCACGTAAGCCCGGGCGAAATAATATTCTTAGTTTATTAAGAACAAATGCTTGTTTTATTGGAGTCTGTGAGAGTTTCATTACTAGAGTCACCTTTTATCGGTCAGCACTCCTTCATCTAACGTAATCAACAAACCTCATAATTAAAATGTGTGTGTTGTGTAACAAATGTGGCTTCAAGGCTGCGATGCGCATTAACCTCAAAGTGCTGAGCATGAGTGAAACCGATATTATTGGCTGTAGATTATTAGAATGTGTTGTAAATGGATTTTTCATTCTCGCGAAAAACTCGCAATTGGAGTTGGCCTGACAGTTTGAATGATTTCTAATGTCTCTATGATATTCTGGTGTCAAAATATGGTCAGGGACCTCAACGTACATTTAGTTTTTAATGGTACAGATGGAAATCTTAAAATTGGGTGAGTTCTGACAGTAATTTTAGCTTGTATGACTGCGCACATCACAAAATCAAGCAGACAGGTTTTTTGGACATTTGAAAATGATTAAGATAATAGAATTTGTTCTGCTTTTTTCCTATTTTACTTAAAATTTTATTAAGTCTTTGCTGCACAATTCAAACAAACACGCAATTGAAAAAACTCCAGGAGCTCACATGACAAGCTAAAATTTTACCATGTGCACTCGTCCTTAGAATTAGAGGTGTGTTCAAATAACAAACCATAACTTTGTGCAATAGATGCTTGCCTTAGCAAGTACCATACGAGCAGCTCATCAGGAATTGGATTGGAGAGAAATTTGGCCAGAGGGCTTCGGTTTTTAGGGTTTTGGCTGTAATTTTCTGTGTAGAGAGAGATGGGGCGGAAGATATCGACAAGCCCTGCCAAACACACCATGCAGCAGCATATGGGACACAGACAGGCTGTGTGTGCTTGTTCTACACATGCTGGACTGCTGTGAGCGTGGATCTGTCTCAGCTGGCCGTCGTCATGCCGTTTTGACGCAGCTCTTTGCACTAGCTGCGCTAATATCGGAAAACAGATGCAACCCGCATCAAACTAAAACAACGTGGTGCCATAATGAAACTCAACAGAGAGTGACTATGCGTGCATATGTGTATTATACAAGTTTTTAAAGCTTATTTTTAAAACAAACTTTTTCAACTTCTATTTTCACCACTATTTGGACAACCAGATGTGTAAAATAAAATGAAAAACAATCTCTCCTATGTCAAAAATACTATTTAAAATACATGTTGTTGATCACCACAGTCTATAATTTTGCCTTCTTCAAAAATATACATTTATAGAAATGCATACATTTTGTAATATTTTTCTATCTGTCAAAAATATTTGTTTGGTTTTACAAATTTAAGGGGAATAATTTTATTTTACTGTTAACACATGCTATTATTCAAGAACACTCCTTTAATTTGAGGTTTGTGACGTTAAGATATTTTGCCTGTTACTTGGTTTCTGTTATTATTGCGTTGCACTATCTAGCTCCACCCACAGTGAAATCTCACTGGTTCAAAAAAGTGATACTTATTTTATTAGTAAACATCAAATATGTTCTGATTGTCTATGATTTCACCTCTTTAAGGTGTTTTTGTTTTCAATGAGGAGAGAAACATCACACCTGATTAGGTCTGGAGGGTGTCTGGTGGATTGTGGGTAAATTATGGGTTGGGTTTGGCAGTGTGATGTCTTAGATGATTGGCAGTTGCTTTCTTGCTCCTTCATTCCCCCTCAACCTCAGCAAAAATATGACAGATGTGAAAATCCCTCATTCAAGAAGGGCAATCGTCATCAACACATGGTTCATCAGGAATATCTGTTTTAAGTACAAGTGACAAACAGAAACATGTACAATAATTTTCTTCCATTTTTGCTCAGTTATTTACAAAAAAGTTTTTTAAAACATGAAATCAGGAGACTTCTCCCATTTATCATCAACATTTACGATCAAGAATAAGGGAAAACACCGAGCACGCACATACAGACATACAGAGTCGAACAGAAACAGAAAGAGAAGAATTATTACTTGTAGCATCATTTTTAATGTCATTCATGAGAAGTCGCACTAAAACCCTGACAGGGAGGAGTCAGGCTTCATGACGGACAGCTCTTCAAACCAATAAAGAGAAGCGCACGGGGAGCTGGAGCTGGAATGACAGAACTGAAGAGAGCGAGACAGATAAAGAGAAAGATTCAGAAACTGACAGACACAATTTGGACAGCAATCTGTCAGAAGAGCCGGAATATGTCACAATCATCCTATGATTGACCATCACACACACCACAGAACCAAACCAGCTCTATCAAGCCCTTCTGATAACAGAGAGACACAGAAAGTTTCTACACCTCCACAGATCAGATGAGAGAATTTTGAGCTCCTCTAAACATCTTTTCTAGAGCTACAATCCCAAAAACCTAGATCTCCTTATCTTAATTATTTCTCATTTCTCAGAAAAGAGATTAAATGGAGATTCATGCTGATCTTTCTGAAAAAGCATCCCCATCTCTTTTAGCAGTTTTTAGCTCTCAGATCTCAGTGACGTCTCAAAATGAGCGTCTCAAAGTCTTTTGCTAGCAAAAAGTCACAGATCTCATTATGAGCTCTAACATTTCTCATCCTATTCTCCCAAGAGCGAATGATCTGTCCACATAAATTTTATAGCTCTATACTTTTACATGAATCCTGATTTGATTTTTTTATCTCTCCAAATTAATTTTAAGGTGAAACATCTTAGTCAAAGTTGATACTTGATAAAACATGGCCAATAATTGAGAACTGAGCGAATAGCAACTGCTGAGCAATAAAATGTGCAGTTTAACAGCTGCTCAGTCGAACACCTCCGACTGAGACCTGCATGATGCAACCCACTGCAAACATGCGCTTAACTCATTTTTTATTCTTTTTTCTTTCTCACTCTCATTTCTGAGGAGCAGCTAATTGGATCGGAGGAGTGACTGATGTATGGCATTCGCCTGTGAATTTTTCTGATAATGTTGTGTGTGTGTGTGTGTAGGAGCGAACACGGAAACTGCCGCTGTGTGTGTGGGAGATGCGTGACGTGTTAAGGCATGTGGAAAAATAGTTTTTTAAATCAGTAATTTGGTAAAATGAAGAACTGAAATTATTGTTGCTGGTTTATGAGCTGAAAAAGAATTGCATGTGTTTGCGATGCTTTGGACAAGTGTGTGTGTGTGTGTGTGTGTGTGTGTGTGAAAGAGGGAACTTTAGCTCAGTTTTCCCCAAAAGGTCCAAGCAGAAAATAATTCACAGTGACACTGACTGCCAAAACAATCATACTGCTCTATAGTACATACACATAGGTGAATGCATGTGAATGCGCACACACACTTAACACACACACTGAGTGGAGTAAAGGTGCTGGTCAGCACAGGGGTCAGTGACCATCACACACAAACTTCAGACTGCTGACTGAGTCCTATGAGAATAACTAAATAAAGCTCAACTGTGCCACGTAAACATGTTTGTCCTGCAGCATGTACTGGAATAATTCTGGAATTATTAAACATATTATGAGTTTTACAACAGATGATGTGTAATTTATGCACTGGACTGTGCCCAGCTGGTGGAATGACCTCCCAATCTCAATTCGAACAACTGATTCTTTACTCATCTTCAAAAAACATCTAAAAGACACATCTTTTTCGCCAGCACTTGACCAACTAATACTAGCACTTACCTTTTCTATTCTATTCTATTCTATTCTATTCTATTCTATTCTATTCTATTCTATTCTATTCTTGAAAAAAAAAACATAGCTACAGTACGTGTTCTATGCTAGACTAACTGAGACTTGTCATGGCACTTGTATACTGTTGTTGTTCTCTCGCTGGTCTGATTGCTTCTATTGTTCTCATTTGTAAGTTGCTTTGGATAAAAGCGTCTGCTAAATTATTAAATGTAAATGTAAATGTGTACTTCTAACAGCACCAAATGAAATTGATTTTTTTATGTTTTTGCAAGCAGTAAACATACTGTCATGATGCCAGGTAGACCTGAGTCACTGAGTCGTGGTTGCTAGGGTGTTCTGGATGGTTGCTAGGTGGATGTTAGGCTGTTCTGGATGGTTTTAGGTTGTTCTGAGTGGTTGTTAGGACGTTTTGAATGATTGCTAAGGTCTTGTGGGTCATTTCTGAGTGGTGCTAAGCTGTTCTTGTGGGTTGCTAGGCTGTTGAGCATGGTTGTTAGGATATTCTGGGTGGTTTCTATGTGGATGTTTATGCTGTCCTGGATGGTTGTTAGGATGTTCTGGGTGGATGTTGCCATGGTGTTAAGGATGACTGTTAGGGTGTTTTGAATGGTTTCTAGGTGGATGCTAGGGTGTTCTGAGTTGTTGCTAGGTGGATTCTAGCTTGATTTTGGACCTTGTTAGGGTGTTTGGGATGGTTTTAATCATATTCTTAGTGGTTTCTAAGTTGATGTTAGGCTGTTCTGGACAGTTGCTTTGGTGTTTTAAGTGGTTGCTAGGTGTTCTGGTTAATTTCTAGGTGGATGATAGGCTGTTCTAAATGGTTGCTAGGGTGTTCTGAGTAGTTGCTAGGTGGATTCTAGGCTGTTCTTGGTTGCTTGGGTCATTTCTAGTTGGATGCTAAGGTGTTCTTGGTGGTTGCTAGCGTGTTACAAATGGTTGTTAAGGTGTATTTGGTGGTTTCTAGGTGGATATTCAGTTGTTCATAGTTGCAAAGATGTTCTTGGTGGTTGCTAGGCTGTTGAGTACTGTTGTTAGGGTGTTTTGTATGGTTTCTAGGTGGATATTCAGCTGTTCTGGGGTGCATTTCCCAAAACCAACTATGGTCGCAAGTTCCGTAGTTGCCAATAGAGTTCAATGGAACTAATGACCATAGTTAGCTAACGATGGTTTGGAAAGTGCACCCCTGGATAGTTGCTAAGCTGTTCTTGGTGGCTGCTAGGGTGTTAAGTATTGTTGTTAGGGTGTTTTGTATGGTTTCTAGGTGGATATTTGGCTGTTTTGGATGGTTGCTCTGAGTGGGTGGTTGCTAGGCTGTTGAGTATGATTGCCAGGGTGTTTTGGATGGTCTCTAAGTGGATGCTAGACTGTTTTTGGCCCTTGTTAGGGTGTTTAGGATTGGTGGTAAGCCTGATCTGGTGGCTTGTTAGGCTGTTCTGGATGGTTGCTAGGGTGTTGAGGATGGTTTCTAGGCGGAAGCTAGGCTGTTCTTTATGGCTGCTAGAGTATTCTGAATGTTTTCTAGGTAGATACTAGGCAGTTCTGGACCGTTGTTAAGATGCTGAGGGTGGTTGCTAGGTGGGTGCTAAATTGCTCTTGGTGGTTACTAGGGTTTTCCATTCTTAAAGAAAAGTAACCCAAAATCACTTTGAAAAAGTGTGTGTCTGAATGGGGTTTGTTGTCTGACATTACAGAAGTTAAACAGTTCAGAACTCAAACACTGATTCACTGACTCAATATTTACTTCCTCCAGTCATCAGCAGCATAAGTGTGACAGCAACACCGCTAACACACGTATGAAGGCACAAACACACATGTACTGTACGTCGGTCAACCGGCTTCGACTGGCGAAGTGAAAAACAAGGTGACCCCGACAGCACCTGCACACACACATACTGTACACACTGAAAATGTGCTCAAGTTTGGCTCATGTGCACACACTCAGCAGATGTTGCATCGCAACATTTGTGTACACTAAAGGCTAGAATATGGAGAACGAACACAAACACACACAATTTAAGCGGTACTATTATCTGATTACATCGAGCACATTAGAGAGCTCTATTAAACGCTCCACTGATCTGAGATGGCTCTCGGCCAAAAGCAGATGTACTGTGACCCTTAAATACAGTCTGGAAGACGCGCTGCATCGCTGCCTCCTATCTGCCAAAGATTCGCCTCGGACAGTCTAGAATCGAGTGGCTGAAAATCATTACGAGGCCTTCTGGTGATTTTATTCAACTTGCAGTTTACCGTTTAACACCAATGATAAATCTTTAACAGTTAAAGAAATGAAAAATACACAAAATTCCCACAAAAAGCTGTTTTATTCTACACAGCAGTGCACCCTCATGATGCTGCCATGTTGAGGTCTCTTTCTTGAATCCAACACGGAAGTGATTTAAACTGCAATTCATCGACTGGCCGCTAAAGACTGGCTCCAAAAGTGAATCAGTTCCATTGACACCCCCATGTTAAAATGCCCAACTTTACTAAATAAATTTGATGTTAAACATGTATTAATCTCACATAAAATTTGGCAGCCGTAAATGGAGATAGATAAATGGATCATGTTTTGCTATTGCTATTGTTACTGAGTGCTAAAAAAACTTTTTATAGCTCATGACATTTATGTGCAAAACAGTCTATCCTGTTCAAGGACTCAGCCCAGAATAACTAGTTGTTCTTGAGCGGGAGTGAGAAATTGGATGGCGTCCTCTGCTTCTGTGTCTCGATGTCAAGCTGAGCGTCTCTACACTACTGCACACTCACTCCGTCCCCATAGCGACCCCATGGCAACGCCACACCTCACGCTAACACATGCCTTGTCATGCCGCAAGCAGCCAGTCTGCATAAATGACACGCACACATACCAATCACATATACAGAATAACAAAGCATTTAATAGAGAGAGAAAGAAAGAGATCGTCAGTCCAGCACAGTCCAGCCTCCCCGAACGTTCCGTTTGCTCTTTAAAACAACCCTCCCTTAAAATACAAAAACTATTTATTATTGTATTAACAATTACTATTATATTTCTCTGTGTTACACCATTAAAAAGTGCAGCTCACAATTCTCCAACCCACTTCTGAGGAGAAAAGAGAAAAAGTGTCTCATAATAAGACGGAAGGAAGCCATGAGAAAATAGAGCAGCATATTCACACATTTTGATTATTTTTAACATCAATGAAGATAAACATTAATGCTGTAATATACGCACAGGTGAATCTCGCAAAACCTGTCAGGAACATGTCTGGGTCCTATTTCACCTCATAATCAAAAGAAAGAAATTATATATATATATATATTTGTGTATTTGAAAATAAAGCCTGTTTTTTTCAGACCATTAACCTTTTTGGCAATTGTGACATTATTTTCATGACAATTAAGCACATTTTACTCCATTATCTCCATGCAAAAAATGATGCATTATTTAAATGGTAAAATATTCAAGCAATGTGTGCAGTAATATTAATTGCACAGCTTTAATGTACGCATTATTTTAGACAGAAAATAAAAGTATTAAGGTAATCAGAAATGACATTTAGAATAGCAAGAATTACAAAAGAAATTAAATAATTTAATGAAAATTGGTTGAAAATGTGTGTGTGTGTATATATATATATATATATATATATATATATATATATATATATATATATATATATATATATACATACACATACATACATATATATATATTTATCATTGCAGCATGGTACAGCCTTTCATTTTTACATTTAATAGGAATTATTAGTTATTTATTATATGAGCATGTGTTTCATGAAAATAATATCATAATAAAAAATGTAATTTAGCTTAAAATCAGTCTCCATTTTCTTTATTCCAAATAAAATTTTGTTTTTTTTTCTTTTTCTGTTGATTTTTGGGATAAAACATGACCAAGTCATGTTTTGGTGAGATTCATCCCCACTACATCCTGAAACAGTCTCATACACACACATACGCGGGTAAAGGCAGGTTTTTACTGTTAACTGGAGGGTTTCTGTAAAAGATGAGCCCCTATCAGTGCACACATACACACACACACAAAGAAACACGTCACTAGAGCAAAGTGTGGCAAGAACTATCCAGCGCACGCGGGCGCAAAATCAACTTTTTGCCTCTATATTTCACAGCAAATCTGGAAGAACAATTCTGATTGGTTTCTTCAAATGTCCTTTTGATGAAAAAAAGATGACATCAAGGTTTTTTTTTTTGTATGTGTGTACTTTTTTTTTTTTTCTTCCATATTATTTCATAGAAGAAGTGGTGGGATGATTTTTTGAGGTAGGTTTTCTTTTTCCGGCCTGGTGGTTAGTGTTTTTTAATGATATTTCGGTTGGATATACGACACGTCACTCACAGCACACAGACGACAAAGAATCCCAAGAAAAAGAGGGACTAATATTGTGCCAGCGATAAAGAGAAACCACAGAGAAAAAAAGCAAAAGAGACGAGGATGGAGTTCATTTTGCTGTCTTTAAGTCTCCAGATGGCGTAAGGTTTCAATGTCTGCGGCTTTCAGCTGAACCAATTGGAGCTGTTTACTTAGAAGTCAAAAGAGAGGATAGATAGAGAGAGAGAGAACGAGAAGGAAGGAACAAAGATACGGAAAATCAGGTCTAGTGGGAAAGACGCAGAAAAAGACTTGGAGAGGTCAGGGATTTCGAGAAAAACAACTATAAATGGAGACTAAAACAACCGAGAGGCTGCTAATGGAAAGAGGGTGTCTCGTTTTCCCTCATGGCTTTAATTACTCGCACGGGATGTCTGAGAACTGGAAAAATACAACTCCCAGAGTTCCTGCGACCCGATCCGTTTCAGCAGTGGCCAATTTAAAGTCAACCAAATGAGCTCCCATGAGCCTCCGGGTCTAGACGCGAGGTTTGATGAGACCAAAAGATGTCAGACCTCTCCAGCCTGAGGAACACAAGGGAATAGGGCTATAAAACCAAAACAGGAAGGAAACGTCATCCTGGTAACGTGAAGTTGCGGCGCGAACGCTCTCAGGGCATCTTTAAATGGCTTTGTTGGACTTAGCGACTATCCAGTCCAGAACGGATGCTAATGCACAAAAGAACCGTTGGCGTAATTAGTTAATAAGCAGGCATTTGGACTACATGTTACCAGAGTAAATAAAGACCAAAGTGGAGAGAGAAGCTCATAGGTTAAAGGTTACAAGAGTGGATGGCTAAAAGTACCCGTGTTGTGCCGTCTGGCAGCAAGTTAGTCTTGTGCATAAGGACGGGGTTTCGGGTCAAAGGTCAGATGGGGTTCGAGGAGGGAATGGAGAGGGTGAATCAGGCTTTGAGGGCGTGCCATTGTGCCACGTTTGTGCGTGGCCGGCTCAACATATCCTTCCAGTGTTTGACCTCGGCAGGACCGCTCTTCCATGACAAGTAGATCTGAGAGAGAGAACGAAAGAGAAAGAGATGATTGTAAACAAGACTGAACGACACAGCAGGGTTCCCGCTCTTTTTAAAACCAGGTGGGGAAACGTAAAGAATTTAACGACTTGTTTCCAATTCCACAAAATGATTCCGGTTCCTAAATGATTCCATCAATGATTCTATTAGTAGTTTTGAAGAACCCCGTTTTCTGTTGTCGTGCTGCTTTTGATTCAGTACGGCTGCTGAACCGTGATGCCAAAAACATGGTCAAAGGAATTTAGCACAACGTTCTGCAACAGTGAATGAATTTAGATTTTCAAGAATTGTTAACAGAAATGAACATCATGGAAATCATTTGATTCTAGTATTTTGTTTTAAAAATAGGACCAATTCCCACCCCTTTTAAATTATGAATTTAAAATGTGTTTATTGTATAATATCATTTTTAATATATAATATTATATATGCAATTATACTAACTATATAATATTTAATATAAATTGTTTTAATATATAATTTCTTCCAAAAGGCACTGGGAGGATTGATTCATTTTAGTCAATTAGTCAGTCATTTGAATGGTTTATTTTGAATTAACCAATTTATAAAAAGATTAAGATTAAACGATTCATTAAAAAGATAAATGTGCTGCATTTCACTTCTTCTTTAGCAAAATATTTAGTTCAATGCTGCTGTTTTCTAATAAAGTTCTACAAATTTGTGTTTTCTAGTTTTATTAGTTGTATTTACTGTAAATGTAATTACAGTAAATACACTAAGAGTATTTTTTTTGCAAAATAAATGCTGATGTGTTGGTAAAAGTAAATATCAATTTGACCGTTTTTTTATTATATTGATCATCTTACCATATTGATAATTGATCATTCTATTATATTGATCTTTATAAATAAACTGAGAAGAGATGTGTATTTTATTTTAAATTATGAACTAATCATATTATGTTTTACATAACATCTATTTTTGATCTGAATTTCTAAATATATATAAAGGAAGCACCTTTCCAATGACATCGT
Organism: Cyprinus carpio; assembly: GCF_018340385.1. Classification (NCBI taxonomy): domain Eukaryota; kingdom Metazoa; phylum Chordata; class Actinopteri; order Cypriniformes; family Cyprinidae; genus Cyprinus; species Cyprinus carpio. Next base: position 4,505,297 of record NC_056621.1, read on the forward strand.
TGCGGCTCAGTCGATCCTTGTCCATGACGGTGATGATGATGGTGGTCTCTCGGAGAACATGTGCGGGCACGTCAAAAGGGAAGGACTCGTTAAAGATGGGGTTCAGGCAGCGTTTGATGGTGACTGTCTTCTTCTTCTCCACTCGCTTGTCTTTGTGCATTAGCCATACTTTTACATACGGGTCTGCAGCCAATCAGAGAACAAGAGGCCGCGAGTTATGCAAATGGGACATGCAGCTGACCTCTAAGCCCATGTTTATGTTTTTGTTATGTGTACCTGAGGTGCCCCCGATGTCCATGGCTTTGAGGTTGCGAGCTTTTATGATGTTTACAGTGATGGTGTTGGCAGTGGGGTTATAACACAGAGACAGCAGCAGATCTCCACGACTTCCCTACAACACACACACAAGCCTGAATGAGATTTGAGAGTGAAGATTTTCAGAAAACAATGCCATCCTGGTCAGTCTGTTACAGCCTACAAAGACTACTTTTGTGGAGCTTTTCTACATCCGCTTTGATTGTATGACTCACGCTGCCATCACTGCAGGGTTTGAGATCCTTCCAGAACGTCTTCAGCTGTCCGAGCTCCACTTTATTCAGAGGAATCGAGACCTCTCCGATCGGGTCGTTACGGCTGAACCGATCGTAATCCAGCACCTGGAGATACAGCGTTCGCTCCCGCACCTTCTCATACGGGAACCCTGAGGAGATTGGATTCATCCAGAATGATGAAAGCAGGACATACTTCATCCCAAAATTAAAAGAAAATGTTTTGCATAGTAAAACCAGAAACATTTTTGCATTGTGACTTTATTATATAATTTATAACAATAATAAGGATAATAATAATAATAATAATAATAATAATAATATAAAAATAAGGATTAATTATTATTATTATTTATTATTATATAAGAAATAATATCATATCATTTAAATTGTTTTAGCAATTTAAGTAATATAGTAATAAAATATTAATTATCATTTATTTTAAATTAATAATAATAATAATAATAATTATTATTATTATTATAATTTTGTTAATTCATTATATTAGAAAAAATCAATGTAAGAAATAAAATAGTAATAGTAATATCAGTTATCATTATTTTATTATTATTTTTATATTTGTTTTTATTATTTTTTTTTTTTTTGTATTAACTAAGTAATAATATTTTTAAGTCTTAATGTTGCAACTGTCTTTTAATATATAATTAATTTTATAATTTATATAATAATAAAATATTTTATTCATTTATTTAAAATCATTAACTGCAATAATAATAATAATAATAATAATTAATGTTTTTTAAAGCAAAACACATTTTCTTTCTTTGTACTTTGGGATGAAATATGACCTAATCACATTCTTGACAGGTTTTGTGAGATTGTTTTAAATATCTAAAATATACTATCATACTTTGTATTTTTATCAAGTGAGAGACTCGTTTTAAGAGAATTAATGAGAGAATTGTTTAACTAGAAACAGACCCACAACTGACCTTCAAACAGGAAGGTTTCGTTCCAGTGAGGGTTGAGATTTTTCCTCTTGATTTTGGTCTCGAGTTTGTGCTTTCTGTCAGGCAGCAGGTAGATTTTGACGAAGGGGTCGGACGTCCCAGAGAAGTCTTTAGCGGGCAGGTCTTGACCTTTGAGTATCTTCACCGTCAGAGTCGTGTCTTGGAAGCTGTAGCCCAAGCTGAACTGAATCCTGCCCAGTTTCTCGCTCACTGGGCCCTCGTGGTCGTCGTCTTCTGACCCCGGAGACAACTAAAGAGAGCGTCAGAGACAAAGAGGAACGTGAAGAACGGCGCTGTTACAAAAAATAAAGCACAAACACCTCAGCCTTACCACAGATCTGCTAGAAAACATCTGGAGTTTTCAAAACCTGACATTTGCTGTTTTCGTATTAACAATTCAGAGACACCTGCTGTTATTATTGATCGAGAAACTCACACACACACACACACACACACACACACACACACACACACACACACACACACACACACACACACACACACACACACACACACACACATCTTTAGATGTTTAGGGGCAAGACACCACAGGTGAATAACAGATAATACTATACTTCCGCAGTTGATTGACTGAACTGAGAATTGCACAATAACTTTGTAGTACAGTTTTAAATATGTAAATGAATGCATTATCTTATTAAATATGCAGTAATTTGCATAAATTTCCAGAACTGATATTGAACACTGGATCAAGCCAGATTCAAAAATTTTGTTTCATTTTGTTGATATATTAGAGTTAGAGGTTTTTACAGATTTGCATATCTATTTTTATCACGCCATCAATCAGAAAATACTGTCATCAGACAGAAAAAAAATAGTTGAATGTTTTTAGGAATAAAATGTCACTTAAATCAGGCAACTGATATATGAACAAACCCCTCTGTAAATATCTTCAGGATCAGGAGATGCAAATAGATACAGCACAATAAAACACTTGAAAGTTTTTCTTTCCACTAGTCACAAACAAAACAAACGTTTCTGCCACAGATTCAAAAAAATGAAATATGTAAAATTCTAAGACAAAAAATCACAATTACAACTTATAAAAACAGAATTCTGAGTTAACATCTTGCAATTTTTTCCCCACCACGGAATGAAAAAAAAAAAAGGTTATTGGGACTTTTCAGCTCACAGTTCTGACTTTATTTCTTGCAATTGTGAGTTAAAAAGTCAGAATTTAGACATTTTCCCCTCGCAGGTATGAGTTTATATCTCGTAACTCTTTTTTTTTTTTTTAATTATTACTATTATTTCCACAAAGAAATAAAAAAGGTAATTAAGACTAACTCACAGTTATGACTTTTTTCTTGCAATTGCAAGTTTATATCCGACTTGTCTTTTCAGAATTGCAAGATCTAAACTCATAATTATGAGATATAAACTTGCAATTCTGAGAAAAAAAAAAGAATTAATAGATTTTTTTTTTTTTTCTTACAGTTTGGACTTTTTTCTCGCAACTGAGTGTTTACATCTCGCAATGAATTTTGGTTTTTGTTTCCACCACAGAATAAAAAATCAAAAAGGCAATTTTTCTTCTCAGAACTGCAAGATACAGCTCAGAATTAAAATTTGCAACTTTCTTTTTTTTTGGCATTTTTATCCTGTGGTGGAAACAAAATGACATAACTGACTATTGCATTAAAAAATATTTTTCCCTGCAGTGTCTTGCCTTGAGAGTTCTGAGACACTCCGCAGGTATTTAAAGACCAAAAGCACCTATTTATCAATCTCTGCCCTTCAGCAAATCGGTTTGGTTTTTTGTCTAATTAATAATCCCCTTGCTACTTTACATGTTGTTCAGATTCTTCCTGTCTGAGAGGGCCGAATGAACTGCAGTGTGATTCAGGCTTTATGGCGGCCGTAAGAGAGACTATTTGGGAGCAGGAGCTACATGCAAACACACTGTCCTACCATCACCATGTCTCCAGTGAGCGAGTTGGCAAGGTCAGACACTGAGGAATGGCCGTCGGCGTCTGGCGGCTGACCCTTAGGACTGTTAACTGGCTTATTCCCCATATTCCTACTGCAGGGTGAGAGAGAGACAGAGACAAGCAGAGATCACTAAAAATACCAGTCACGTGTGACTTGCCCTGCGTTTCTTTCTCTTTGCCACAGAATCAAACCTTCAAACCCAGACGACCTTTTGACCTCTTTGAGCACCGACTTGTGTTATTCCGACCGGCTTCGTCACAAAGTTAAGAAACGAACAAGACAGATTAATAACAAGCATGAGAGTGCGTTTTCTTGAACACAATAAAACAAAGCCACAACAGAGAAATAGAAAAGAAAAATCACATAGTTCAAACTTTGACACATTTCTTGTCACAAAACATAAAAACATTGTGGGACAAAGTGTTACTTCAGTTTACACTGTAGCACAGCCAAAAATAAAAAAACATAAAAGACACCATACAATGCCAAATATTCAGGGTTATTAATGTCTGAGCAAACATAAAACGCTGTCAGTTCATCATGTCACGGTGCAGTCCGTTGTGTTTTCCAAGAGTCGGCGTCCGAAGTCGGATTGGGACGGATAGCCTGCAAATCTACTTAAAGGGATATTACGGGTTCAGCACAAGAGAAGATGATTGATAGGTATTCTTGATATTACCTCAGAAACTCCATTATAAATCATGTTTATTGTTACACAAAAAAAGTTTTACTCAGTTTAAGGAATAAATAGAATTCATGTGTACTGCCACAGAAAATTATTTTGATAAAAAAAGCAATTTAATGCTACAGAAAATAATTTTGACTCACCACTCCATTAAAATAATAATAATAATAAAAAATGAAATGCATATTGCCACAGTAATAATTGAGAATCATCTCTCAATAAACAAACCAATATAAATAACTGATTCATTGCTCCTTTAAAGTTAAAAATAAAATAAAATTAAATAATAAAAATAAAGGTTTAAAGCCACAGAAAGCAATTGTGATAATCTCTCCACTTACAAAACAAAATAAAAATGTGTATTACTAAAGGAAAAACAATTGCTGGTTGGTCCATTTATACATAAAAAATAAATAAATAAATAAAATAAAAGAGTATTGCCAAAGAAAAATATTCATAAAATAGAATATTTTTGGGGGGCTCATCAGTTCATTTAAAAACAATAAAATAAAATGTGTATTGCCACACAAAATATTTTTGACTAAATACATAAAAAAAATATGTATTGTAAAATATTCTGACTTTAAGCTTATTTTGGCTTAAAAATAAAACAAAATGAAATAAAATAAAATAAAATAAAACAAAGTGGAGGGTTTAAAAGTCATGTTTTTATCAAAAACGTTTGTAGGCAGATAACATGATATTTAAGTTAGGGTTATTTTTTTGTGCCAAGTGATATCATTCCACAAATGCTGTCAATCGAGCATAATTTGTACTGAACATCCCCTAAACATCCCTTTAATGTTTGACTTAACTACTAAACTAGTTGACAGGACCAAACTAAACCAGAGCGAGGGCCAAAAGAGCAGAGAGAGACAGAGAAAGTGAAGAGGACATGATCAGACACAGTTCAGATACAAACAGAGAAACTGAGAGAGACACAACAAAACAACTACAGGATGAACATAGAAAAGCCACGAAGACGACACGTGAATACAGACGAAACTGAGACACGGTAACAGCTGGAGGAAGAAAGAGAGACAAAAGACAGCGTAAGTGGAAGAGAGACACTTTTTCTGTGATGGAAAGGCAGAAGATTATTCGCATGACTGGAGAGTCAAACAAAACCATGAGAGAGACGTCAACCAAACCAGCACAGCTGCAGGAGAGAGAGAGCGAGAGAGAGACGCCTGGAGAGACAAGAAACCCTGCAGTCAGTCAGAGAGAAAGAGAGAAAGAAAGGAGAGTTAAACGAAAGCACGTACAGAGATTAGTTTTACAGAAAACCAACCACGGAAAAGAAAGACAAAGAGACCAGGAAGGAAGCGTTTGGTTTCCAGAGAGGTGAAGCTTTGAGGAGAAAGAGAGAAAATGAGCGCTGGAAAGACAAAAGAGAGAGAAGGAGTAAACAAATAGTGTAAAGGAACACAGCAAATGGCACATACAGTTGAACACAGAGAGCAGGAGGTAAAAGAGAGGCATTCGGGAGGATGGGACTGTCTTTAGACTGGCAGGGACAGCCAGTGTCATGCTTTGCTCTGGGTTTGATGGGATAGTACACTTAAAAATGGCAAACGGCTCGCCCTTGTTTCGTTCCAAACCTGTAGGACGTAAAAGAAGATAGTTTGAAGAATGTTCCCTTTCTATAATGGTCTATACAATGAAAGTGGATGGGGACCACAGCTGTCAAGCTCAAAAAGCACATAAAAGCACCAAAATGTAGTCCATATGAACTATGCACTATGTTCAAAGCCTTCAGAAGTCAAACGATAGCTTTATGAGGAAAAAGTCTGAAATCTGAATCTGCATAAAGTGAGAAGTGAACCACAAAATTAAATAATATAGAATAATTGAAATTTAGATCACTTTTGACTAGGAATATTATGCTTAGAGCGAGAAGGATACAAATATATATATAAAACAATGAAGTTTAAATAGCTACATTTTACATATTGGCAGGCATAAAAAAATTGCACTGAAATTTAAATCGCTATTTATTAAAAAATCTTTTCACATACAGCCAAAAGTGCACCATAAAAAAATAAATAAAATAAAATAAAATAAAAAGCACTAAGGTTTTCTTCTGAAGTTCTTTTTGCATAACCCAGACGTGAATCTCCAAAATAAAATACAACACTTAAATCTGAATTGATATTCATTGAAAATTATTTTGCTTTACAGCCAGATGGGCATCATGAATAAAATAAAATGAAATGATGAAAATTCAATTATTCGCAATTCACTATCTTTTTGCATACAGCCAGACATGCAAATAAAAATTAAACAATAAAAAATAAAACAATACAAAACACTGAAATTTAAATCACCATAAAAATAAATAATAATATTAAAACAAATAAAAAAAAGCATTGAAATACACTCTTCAAAATCACTATTCAATGAAACACTTTTTGCATTAAACCAAAAGTGGACAACAAATAAATAAATCAATAAATAAATGAGAATACTGACATTTAAATCACTATTCACTGAAAATCATTTTGAAAAATAAAATAAAATAAAATTGCATCACAAACACATAACAGCTGTGTTCATTCAGATCCCTTTAAAATGGTTGTTTTGTGTCCTTTTTGGAGCTTTTCGCTGTACAGAAAAACAAAAAAAAGCAGTTTGGACATTCTTCTAAATAACTCTGTGTCCAACAGAAAAGAATACGATGGTGAGTGGATGAGGACAGAAGTGTTATTTTAGGATGAACTGTGCCTAAATAACTAAATAAATAATATTCCCAGCTGTATCCCCACCAGTCTAAAGAGAGCGGCTGAGGTCCGGGAGCTTTACGCACAAACCATGAAGCGTCTGTCTGTCAACACATCTGTTTCAGGAAAACATCCTTGGTTCTTGGTTTATTTCCTCAAAAGCCGGAAGCATCGTGGCCGTGTTGTTGAAGACACACAGACGTAGCCGGAGCGGAGACAAAAAACACTGAGCAGGCAAAGCACAAGAGACAGACAGACATGAGGTCAGCTCGGGAGGGGAGAGAGACAGGGGTTAAAAATCTTTAGAAACAGATCCTCATCAATATTCATGATCGGTGTCAGTAATTGGTTAATTGTGAGCTGAATGCAGCACTGATTGGCTGAATCTGTTAATGAGTTAAGTGTCCTTGTTAGTCTGATTTTATTAAACCCACACACATTCAGCTGCCATGAAGATGGTGTGAACGGTGAAGGAAGGAGAACAGATGGAGAAATGATAACGACAGCAAGCAGGAGTGAGTTTTAGCGTCTGAAAGCTCATTTAAGGTTTGAACCCTATTAAAGGTAAATAATAGTTCACCTAGAAATTAAAAAAATTGCTGAAAATGTGCTCACCCTCATGTCATCCAAGATGTAGGTGAGTTTTTCTTCATCAGGTTTAGAGAAATGTAGTATTACATCACCTGCTCAACAATGGATCCTCTGCAGTGAATGGGTGCCGTCAGAATGAGAGTCAAACAGCTGATAAAAACATCACAATAATCCACAAGTAATCCACACCACTCCAGTTCATCAGTTAATGTCTGGTGAAGAGAAAAACTGCATGTTTGTAAGAAACGAATCCATCATTAAGACGTTTTAACTTAAAACTGTTACTCCCAGCTAAAATATGAGTCCATAATCCATAATAACAATTCCTGCAGTGAAAAAGTCATCTAGTCTGAATCAGGAGAGATATATGCACAAATCAAGCGCCGTTTACAAGCAGTTCTAAACAAATATGTTGGTGTTTTGATGTGAGAGGACAACAGGAGATAGACTTTTTCAGGAGGTTTTTATGGATTATGGACTCGTATTTTGTCTAGAAGTGACATTTAAAAGTCTTAATGATGGATTTGTTTATCACAAACGTACAGCTTTTCGCTTCACAAGATGTTAACTGATGAACTGGAGTGGATGGTATTACTTGTGGATTATTGTGATGTTTTTATCAGCTGTTTGGACTCTCATTCTGACGGCACCCATTCACTGCAGAGCATCCATTGGTGAGCAAGTGATGGAATGCTACATTTCTCCAAATCTGACGAAGAAACAAACTCATCTACACCATGGATGACAATTTTTCATTTTTGGGTGAACTATTCCTCTGGAGAGTCTTAAAAAATGGAAAAACAAAAAACATCTTTAATTCAACATATCTCAAAAGAAACTTTTCAATCGCTGTTTCAAACGATGCTGTAGTAAAAGTTTGACTTTAACAGCTGCAGGAGGTAAGCATAGCAACAGCTGGCCGCTAGTGCTTTCAGCTTTGAAAAAGGATCAATAAAACATAGTACTATCTTTATTTATTGACATTAATATTTACACATCATAAACACGCTAATTACCATAAACGTTTGAATACAAAGCACCCAAGCTGATATTAAAAATAAAAAGAATTTGAAAGTAACAAAGCAACAGTTGACCATAGTAGTATTTTGGACTAAGTTTAAGAATAAGTATCGGAATAAGTTTGGGACAGAACATTGATAATGTATTGATATTTCACTGTATTATTGATTTACACGACAAGTGACCTAAATGACTGTCGATCTAAAAAGTCTCTAACTTTTGATCTGATCGAAAACAATAAACAAACATCTTGAGATGTGAAGTTTTAAAACTTATATATAAAAAATAAACCTCTAAAAAAACTAATTACAAATGTCATTTTAAACAGTTCTTTTTATAAACATTTGTCTGACACTACCATTCAAAAGTTTGGAGTTGGTAAGATTTATGTTTTTTTCCTGCTCACTAAGGCTGCATTTATTTAATCAAAAATACAAAACAAAACTGTAAAACTGTGAAATATTATTACAATTTAAATTAACTGTTTTCTATTTGAATATATTTTGAAATGTAATTTATTCCTGTGATGTAAAGCTGTATTTTTAGCATCATTACTCCAGTCTTCAGTGTCACATGATCTTCAGAAATAATTCTGATATGATAATTTACTGCTCAAGAAACATTTCTGATTATTATCAATGTTGATCATTTATAACTGCCAATTTTGATCAATTTAATGCACTGTTCCTGAAAAAACTATTAATTTCTTTAACAAATAAAATAAAAAAAATAAAAAAAACTTTTTATCGGTAGTGTACATTAACCAACAGCTGAAAGCAAATACTTGTAAATACATGTAAATACTAATAAAGGAGCAGAACTTGAGTGGGTGGTGTATGACGGGTGTTTTCAGCCTTTACAGACACATAAACAACTATGCAATCAATAACTAACATTAATGCATAATATAATGCAAATGATAACAAATCAGTAGTTAGAAAAGCTAAAAATGTCATGATAATTCCATGACTGAGGTGTTATGAAAGCCCCTCAGCAGTGAGCGAGAACAGGTGAAATGAGGACAGAGAAAAGAGAAACAACTCTCTCTCTTTCTGTATCTCTCTGTCTGTCTCTGCTTTCATGTCCTTGGCTATCGATCGAGGGCAGATAAAGGACATGTCGACGCTTCTCTGAGGCCTGAATTATTCATTCACTGTAGACGTGTGACTCGCCTGCAGGTTATTTTAAAGTTTAGCTCAGTAACCTGTTTAACTTTAGCTGTCATCCTACATGCCAACATAAATATCATCTTCATAAATCTTTTAACAGTACAGGACTCAAATCTGTTTAGAAAATGCATCATTCTGGCTCTCAAATCTGATCCACTTGTGAAGTAGTTGTAAAACAGCAGAACACATATAAAAGTACATTAATTACATTTATATTAATGAGCCTTCGATGCCTATAATCTAATGATCTAATGGACTATATTAAAATAAGTGTCATTTAAAAAAAAATACATGTAGGCACTGAACACTTTTGTTTTATGTAATGTTGATAATGTTGCCATCTTTTAAAAGCAATAAGCCGATGTTAATTTTAGTTGCTAAATAATAAATAATATATTTTTTATTTTATTTTTTAATAAAATAAAATCATATTTAATTTGATTGAATTTATTTAAAATAATTGAATATTAATTAATCAATTAATATTTATACAAATTAAACTGTTGCCATTTTATAAAAGCAATGAGCCAATATGTTTATTTTAGCTGGTAAAATCAAATAATATTTAATTTAAATATGCATTTTAATTTGTAATTTCATTTAAAATAATAACATTTTTATTAACTAATATTTTTATAAATGACAATTAAGTGATGAATTAAATAAAATATTTATTTTATAATAATTATGTATATTTACAATGTTTATTTGAAATAAATTAAATAAAAATAACTGAATATTAATTAATATTTAAATAAATGTAATTAAATACTGAATTAAATTAAATAATTATTTTAAATAAATTAACAATACATTAACAATAAATATAAAATGTATTCATATTAAGTTAATAAAATAAATATCCTGATTCACTCGAAAATACATGACATTACAGAAGTAAAATAGGTTGTGACGCATTTGCACTGCACTAGCCTTTTACATCTGCGCACTTCAGTATGTTCAGTCCATAACGTGCGACTTTAAGTGTCAAATGGCTCTACTTTCTACTCCTCTTTCACAAAGCAGCACGCAGGACAGCACAAGGAGAAACAAAACCGAGAGAAACAGAAGATTTCTCCTGCGCTGAGGTGTACAAACATCTCCCACACATGGAGTAGATGTTATATATTCATGATGAATGCATATATGATTACTAATGCATGGATCGGCAGTCTGCAGGTGTGTGTATCGGCCAGTAGGGGGCACGCAGAGCCCGGATTCCCCCCCCCCGACAACTGGAATATGCTCTTCCAAGCGCTCTCACCTCGAAAGTGGGCTGTTGGCATAGCAACCAAGGGACGGTGAGAGTGTGTGTGTGTGTGTGTGTGTGTGTGTGTGTGTGTGTGTGTGTGTGTGTGTGTGTGAGGGATGGAGGGCAGCAAACAGGAGACCATAGTGCACAAACAGCAGACGAGGAGAAGGATATATGACAGGTACAGGTGAGCGCCTCGCTGACACACACACACACACATTCAGAGGCGGGCCGCTTTGGGGTTCACCGTGACCTGTTATACTATCCTGTGTTTACCTGCCCCGGGAAGCAACGCACGCACCTCCAGGCGTCCAGGCTGGAGAGAGAGCTGCCTCCTCTCTACACAGATTCCCATTAGAAACACACAACGCACAATCACGCCGATCTCACATCCACACAGCGTACTGGAGATGATTACATAACCAACCCACAATGCACAGCGGCATGAGAGCGACCACAATAACTCAATTACTTCACGCGTGTGTGAGATGCAACGGGCCTTTCCAGACAAAAGTCAAAGCCTGTCCAGTACAACACACATGTTGCATTTAAAAACACACACACACTGATGTTCGCTCACTCACTTTGTTGTTAGCTTGTTGTATTTTTTCGGAGAGTGGCCCTTCACACTGAACACAAACACACACTATAAACACACACACTGATCTAATATGTGCTCGAGCACAGCAGAACAGCTCAATTAAATCTGATGCTCCTGGGCAATACACACCAAGTTTGCTATCAAAATCCTTTAAGGAATAGTTCAGCCGACAATAAAAATCATCTACTCCATCTCATGTAGTTACAAAACCTTTCGATCTACTGTAGAAAACAAAAGGAGATGTTTCGCACAATGTCCAAGCTGCTCTTTTTCCCCCTCAGTGTATGAATAATAATAATAATTTTAACACAATTAATTACTTTCTATAAATGCAAAATATTTCACTTTTTTTTCTATTAAAAGAGTCAAGTAAAAGAACAGATTTAGAGGTTTAGAGATTAGAAAAAAATATATTAAAAATTATATTTAAATTTTTTTTTAAAAAAATGTCAAATTTAAATAAAAAATATTAGTTCTAACACAAGCCATATATATATATATATATATATATATATATAGTTACTGTGTGTTCCACCACATCCCAAAGATGCTCTATTGGGTTGAGATCTGGTGACTGTGGGGGCCATTTAAGTACAGTGAACTCATTGTCATGTTCAAGAAACCAATTTGAAATGATTCCAGCTTTGTGACATGGTGCATTATCCTGCTGGAAGTAGCCATCAGAGGATGGGTACGTGGTGGTCATAAAGGGATGGACATGGTCAGAAACAATGCTCAGGTAGGCCGTGGCATTTAAATGATGCCCAGTTGGCACTAAGGGGCCTAAAGTGTGCCAAGAAAACATCCCCCACACCATTACACCACCACCACCAGCCTGCACAGTGGTAACAAGGCATGATGGATCCATGTTCTCATTCTGTTTATGCCAAATTCTGACTCTACCATCTGAATGTCTCAACAGAAATCGAGACTCATCAGACCAGGCAACATTTTTCCAGTCTTCAACTGTCCAATTTTGGTGAGCTCGTGCAAATTGAAGTCTCTTTTTCCTATTTGTAGTGGAGATGAGTGGTACCCGGTGGGGTCTTCTGCTGTTGTAGCCCATCCGCCTCAAGGTTGTGCGTGTTGTGGCTTCACAAATGCTTTGCTCCATACCTCGGTTGTAACGAGTGGTTATTTCAGTCAAAGTTGCTCTTCTATCAGCTTGAATCAGTCGGCCCATTCTCCTCTGACCTCTAGCATCAACAAGGCATTTTCGCCCACAGGACTGCCGCATACTGGATGTTTTTTTCCCTTTTCACACCATTCTTTGTAAACCCTAGAAATGGTTGTGTGTGAAAATCCCAGTAACTGAGCAGATTGTGAAATACTCAGACCGGCCCGTCTGGCACCAACAACCATGCCACGCTCAAAATTGCTTAAATCACCTTTCTTCCCCATTCTGACATTCAGTTTGGAGTTCAGGAGATTGTCTTGACCAGGACCACACCCCTAAGTGCACTGAAGCAACTGCCATGTGATTGGTTGATTAGATAATTGCATTAATGAGAAATTGAACAGGTGTTCCTAATAATCCTTTAGGTGAGTGTATATATTAATAACTCCTCATCTCTTGAATTGTCTTTTTATAATTATTATATTAAACAATTAACAACAATGTAATATTAAACCACTTTTTTAAACGAGCATTATTATGTATTATGTTATTGTTATCAGTTATGTAACTGCTTATCTCATGCAAACTTATTTATGTTTTTAAATAGTTACTATATTAAACCAAATTCAATTATAATATTCTTAAATATAGTAATTCTATTTTTTAAAAATGTAATATTTAACTACATTAAAACATAAATGTTAAAAAAATTGTCAAACAAAAAATTATGTAACTACTGATCTTATAATGCAAGCTTATTTATTGGCTTGTGTTTTAATATAATTACTTTATTAAACAATATTAAATGATAATATTTTTAAATACAGTAATTAACAACAATTTAATATTAAATCACTTTTTTTTAATAAAATGTTAAACATTATTACCCTAAAATTAGAGATGCTTGGCAAACTTTTACAAAACAATTATGTAACTGCTCATCTCATGCAAACTTATTTATTGATTTGTGGTTTTAATATAGTTACTATATTAAACAAATTGTAATATTGTTAAATAGTAATCATATTAAATCAATTTAATATTTAACTACATTAAAACATAAATGTAAAAAAATTAGAGATGCAGTGCAAACATACAGTACATCTTAAATTGCAAGTTTTTTGACTTGCTTACATAAATATAATTATGTCAAACAATATTAAATTGTAATATTGTTAAATATAGTACTTACATTCGAAATTAATGTGATATATATATACAGTATACTGTACTACCCATGCATTAATAAACCTTAAAAACAAAGCTAAAAAGTAAAAAAGTACACTTACATTTACATAAACATGCTATATATTCAAATATTATCATGTTGTATAATTTATTGATTTATATACTTTAAATTCCAAGTAAATTGTTCATAAATATCTAAATCAGATTTTAATTTTAATGGACACATACATATTAACATACACTCTGCACAGATTCCAGCTTGAGCTAGTCAAAAAGTCTAATAAGAAATGAAAGTAGAATCTCAATAAAAAAAGAAGTCAAAACAGCTTCTCTGTCAACTATTCATAGGTGTCTGCTCAGTTATGCATCACTAGTGTTGCTCATATAGGGTTAGTGATGTGAACAAACCTTAACAGCACATATTAAACTTCAGCACGCTACAGTTTGTGCTCCAGGCGGGAATGATAAAATCCCAACGACTTACACTGAATGAGGGATGCAAGGCAAAGACCTGGACCACTTTAGAAGCCCCTCACAACACCTTAACAAAGACTGCAGGCCATGTGAATCATGAAAGACTATGATGTTTTTTGCAAAGTCAGCCAGTTAAATCCTGAAGCCTGTTCTGTTCCCTTCACTTCAGCCACTCGTTCACCTGCTTTTAAACACACACTGCGCTCTCTCACTATCTACAGCTAGTTACAGAAGATGATCTACTCGAGTGGAGTGCTGGAAGCTACACACACACACACACACGCTCAGACAGCTCCATTATTCTGCAGGAGTTTGACCGGGCCGCAGGGGCTCGTCTCGACAGCTGTTTGTCACTAGTAGCTGCTTCTACTCGAGTCACACTGTTAGTTCATCACACTGATGCTCGAGACGGCTTCTGGAGGAATCCTGCTCTCAGGTACTCTTGCACAAAACACACATGCAAAAAATCATTAGTCGAACATTAACATTTCCTGAAAATACTGAATAGTCTATTTTTTATTAATTTATTAATTTAATTGTTTTTAATCTCATTACTTTTATTCATTTATAATTTTAATTAATTTATTGATATATTTTAATAAATTGTATTATTCTGTATACCGTGCATATGAATGTTTTTATTGATATATTATTTACATTAATCTTTTATTATATTATAACAAAGAATATTATGTAAATGCATATATATATATATATATATATATATATATAATATAAATAATTTGAAGTATAATATTTATGTAAAACAACATGTAAATAAAAATATAATATAGAAATTACATATAGAAATTTTGAATATATATAATTATATTATTATTATATATTGTAAAAGAAAATGAAGAAAATTTGTCAATCATTAGCACACACAAACACACAGAGATTATATTTATTTTATTACAATATTTTATATATTATTTTATAGATTATAGATTTTGTAGATTTTTTTTTAGACTTAGAAAATATTATTCATGTTAATATTTTATTATATATTACATAAAATAGTATTGTTGTGTGTCTGTGTGTGTCAGTTCTGTAACTTTCTTTTCCCGTTGTCATAGTTACTGATTTGATTTCATCATTGGGTTCAGCTGTGTCTTATTAATTATCCTTGTTTGGTCTGTCTATTTAAATCGGTGTATGTGCAGTTTGAGTTAGCTGTGTTTTAAGTTAAGGGTCAGAGAGGTTGGAAAATAGCCTTAAAAAACTGCTGTTGGCGCCAAAAGCTTTGATTAACTTTATAAGCAGCTCCGAGGAAAAACCTTTGTGCAAACTGAATATATGCTGCTGTATAAATCTAAGCCTGTAAACCACATTCAAACACAGAATTGTTGTGTGTGGGTTGCGACAGAGTTGCATAAATAACCTCATTATATAATCATTCAAATGATATGCATTTTTATGCAAATGCACGGCCGCAACAATATGTGTTTTCACAGCAACAAACCACTGCGTCCCGTTATCTGCTCAACGCTAGACGTGTCTAACAAAAGCCGCCCACACGCTGAGTGTGTGTGTGTGTTTAAGGCCATGAGTGTGTAAGTCTGAACACAGTCAATAAAGAAACAAGCTTTTGTCACTGGGGTTTTAATTCCTGCTGATACTATAATCCAGATCACACCCACTGAGAACACCAACAACATGCAGCACAGCAGTGTGTGTGTGTGTGTGTACGGATGTGTTCCAAACAACATACTACGCATACTAACATTGCAGTATGCAACATACATACATAATTTAGAATTGATGGAGCAATCATATAGTTTGGATCAGCTGTATCCAAGCTAGGCCCACTGATTTCCCTTCGCCAAACATTATTTGTCATGCGACTCGCCCATCCAGTATACACAAAGAGCTCTGTGCTTTATCACTTCTGATAAGCTTTCAAATCCTGCACATTTTCTCACAAAATAAATGCTGTTTAATGTGCTTCAGTTTAAATGGCAGTGTGGAGCACAAGTCTCTTCCACTTTAGTTACAGAGTGAAATAAACATGAATGAACATCAGCAGGTGTTGAAAGATACAGTACAACTTATATATTAGTATCACTGAGACACTATTAGTTTTATTAATAGTTCAAATTATTTTTTCATATATATCTTGCATTTTAATTTTAACTTTTGCTAAAGTATTCATTTTGCAGTTTTTTCTTAGTTTTTTAAAAATGTCTTAAATGTTTTGTTTTTATTAATATTTATTTCAGTTTTAAACAAATAAAAATGAACATTCTTTCCTTATTAACTTGTTGCAATAAGAAGTAGCTTTATTTTATTTTTTTCAGTTAATGCTTATTTTATTTTAAGTAATATGTTTTAGTTAACTATAATAAGCATGGTTTCACTAAGATCTTTTTTTTAAAGCAGCTGATACTTTTATTCATCAAGGATGCATTGATTCATTGAAACTTGATCAAAAGTAACAGTAAAGACATTTATAATGTTACAAAACATTTCTATTTAAAAAAAACTGTTCTTTTGAACTTTCTATTCATCAAAGAATCAATGAAAAAAACAAAACTAATGTATCATAGATTCCACAAAAATATGAAGCATCACACCTGTTTTCAACATTGATAATAATCATAAATGTTTCTTGAGCTCTAAATCAGCCTGATTTCTGAAGAATCATTTGACAAGACTGGAGTAATGATGCTGAAATTCATCTTTGAATCACAGGAATAAACGACATTTTAAAATATACTCACAGTTGTTTCAAACTGTAATAATATTTCAGTGTTTTTACTGTATTTTTGATCAAATAAATGCAGCCTTGATGAGCAGAAGAGACTTCTTTAAAAACATAAGAAAAAAAATCTCACTGACCCCAATTTTTGAATGGCATGTATATACTATGATGTGCAAATTTCATCAATAGGCAGCATATAATATATATATCGCACACAGTATGCAGTACACTAGTATTCCACTGTCTACAGCATGTACAGTAGAACAACACACAACGTGAAAGAGTTTCATTCATAGACTCAAACTAACGGAGTATAAAGAGTCTGAGAGCCTCGGGCTGGGTTTACAACACAAAGATCCTCTCTCTGACACGACACAGTCGAGAGTCTCACAGCATTTATACTCTGTGTGTGTGCTTTTAAATCCATTCAATCTAAATGCCATGATCACAGTGTGAGCTTCAGCCCCGATCCACAGCAAAGCCTCGCTAGAAAGGTGCCACACGCTTGAATCAACAGATAAATGGCAGAGAAAAGCTGTGTGTTAGTATGTGTGACCTGATATGAATCACTGTCTCATGAGCGAATGACACGAAACCTGTCAGGAACACGTCTGGGTCACACTTCAGCCCACCATTAACTCAACTGAACAAGAAATTACATTGTGCTTTAGGAAAATAAGACCATTATTATTTTCTGTATTAAGATATGTTTATATGATAATTAAGCATGTTTAGCACACTGTAATGTGAAAAATAATCACTGCTATATTAAATAATATTATTTATTTTTTGCTATTTGTAAATCTAATTTATTAAAATAGTATTTGTTGTACTGAATTAAATTTCAGTTCATTTAAATGAGCAAATAAAGATAACATGTTGAATACATAATGAATGCATACATAAGTAAATAAAGATAGATAGATATGCTGTACTGAATTTTTAAAAAGTCATTTAAATAAACAAACAAATATATGTATAAATAAATAAAGGAACCCTATTATTAGTTTTCACTTCACCTTTAATTGTCATGAAAATAATGTAAAAAATGTAAATTTTAAAATAAGATATGCTTCATTTTCTTTATGCAAAGAAAAAAGTATTTTATTTTACTTCACCTTTAATTGTCATGAAAATAATGTAAAGTCTTAAAAACATGCTTCATGTTCTTTATGCAAAAATAAATAAATAAATAAAAGAAATTCCTGGATGGATGGATGGATAAATAAATAAATATTTTCAAAAATATATTATAGTTTATGTTCAGGAAACCAGCCATTAATTTTCGTTTTGCCTATAACTTTCATGAAAATAATGTAAGCAATAAACAGTTGTATTTTTTTTTTTATCTAGGACTCATAATTGATTTAAAATGTAATTAATATTTTTTTAATAAACAGCATTTATTCACTGTGTAAAGCCACTAAAATATATAATTTGTAGCAAATAAATCAACTTTGAATAGATACTCTTCCAAGTAAGTAATTAAAAACATATATTTCTAATAATTATTAGATTTTTAAATAATATATTTTTTCAATTAATTTACTAAATAACACACTAAATTCACAGCCCTAATAATATTTTATTTGTGTTGTTTTGATGCTGGAGTAAATTATGAGCCGGGCATCATGAGATCATCAGTGTCTCAGTGATCCAGCAGCTGTAATCTGGCTCATGCAGATTCAAGCACTTCATACAGATACAAGCATCAGATCACACTTCAAAGCCTGCGTGTGTGTGAATACATTATCTCCGTCTCCAAGATCATTTGCTTTCCACATTATATCTGCCCCTGCTTTAATAGTTGAGTGCAGCTATGTTGCTACTCCAGTGCTGACCGCTTCCTGTTTGATTCTCATTCACTGTGCATTCTGGGTAATCACAAGCCTCCAGAGCAGCCGCAAATGGGCCAGAAGAACGTGCCAACAGCTAGAAGGCTTGGCCATTCAGACACACTCTCTCTCTCTCTTTCTTTCACTCGGTGTCTTCTCCTTATTAGTCTGCCTGCTCTTCCTGGCTGAGTTAATTGCATGTGTGTGTGTTTGGCGAGCGCTGAGTTTTACTCTAGCCCTAATTGACCACGGAATGAGAGAAAAGAAGAAGAAGAAAAAAAATGTGTTTGAGGCGAAAGAGAGAGAGAAAGACCAAATAAGCCACCCGGAAAATCTGAGAAATACTGAACGAGTCAAGTGGAGTTTCAAGAGAAAGTTCACCAAACGTATTGAACTGCTGGAAACAGCTTTATATAAATGAGTAGTTACACTGCTGTTAAAGTTACTATTTTGAGCAGCTAGTTAGCTACACTACAAGATATCAACAAAACACATTATACATTAAAGTATTATTTCTCAAGCACATAAACAATGATTATATTAGTGAGAGTATGAGTATTAATCTTAGAGTTACAAAATGTGTTTTATTGTAATATTTTAATATAATATTATAACTGTTAATATATATTCAAATACATATTTAAAAATATATACATAAATATAAATTAAACTATTTTTAGAATTGATAATACATATATATTACTTACACACACACACAAACATATGTGTGTATACTGTGTATATTTATTATGTATATATAAATACACACACATACAGTATATACAGTATTTTGAAAATATTTCCATATATATTTCTATTCATATAATTGATATTATATATAAATATTTTACATTTATAAACTTATATTTTTCTTAAATATATACATACGTGTGTATTTATATAGACATAATAAATATACATAGTACACACACATTATTATGTACTGTATACAAAAACTTTTATTTTGGATGCGATTAATCACAATTGATCATTTGACAGCACTAATATATATCGCCTCAGTACTCAGTACTGTGTATTGTATTTTAAGTTGAGAGCAACAATACTTGGCTTCACCAGAGGTGGCGCTAGCAGCACAGGAACTACAGGTGTTTCCATCATAATGAAGTCCTGCATCAGTCTGTGTAATATTAATGGTGATCAGGGCGACCCCTAATGTTTTTCTTGCCGTTTAAAGAGGCATCCGAGTGTGTGTCAGTGCCGATCTCAGGAGACTTACGCCACTTCAGTCAGAGGCCTGTAAATTAGCTTTGACCACGGCGTCAGTTCCCTCCTCTCACTGGCACACCACCAAACACACTAAATCACACTGATAATGCCATACAGAGAGAGACACTCACGACTGCTTTCTCTAATTTAGCTGCGATCACTCGTCGGCCCTCTAAATGATCAAAAACTAATTCAGACTGTTACTCACTGCCATTATCCAGCGCAAAAACATTGTGCGATGATCGCTGGTTAGCCAGAGAGGATTTCCCTGGAGAGGTGTAGGCAGACTGTGTGCTGTGTGTTATCTAGAGAGCAATGCTGTTTAATAAATGAATGTTTATGTAAGTGACAGGCATGAATCGAAATAATATAAAACCCTCAGAGAGAAATTCACCAAACGTGTGCACACACAAAAACACACACACACACACACACACACACACACACACACACACACACACACACACACACACACACACACACACACACACACACACACAGGAAAACAAACTGGAACACACTGGTCGTGTTCAAAATACCATACACTATTTCTAATACACTAATAATACCATAATACTATTTCTGTTATGTGCATACTGAGCACAATATGTAAACTTTCTGAATGTATACCCATTTTCCCTTAAAAAGTGCAGGAGAAAATTTGAAGCATAAGATCCCACAATGCATTGTGCTCAATTATTTATTTGCAGAGAAAAGATTCAGAAGCCGCATCAACATAAACCCTTTTAATTTTTTTTATCAGAATTTGAAAAAAACTAAATTGAATTAAAAATGAATCTGTTTTTAAAAATAACAATTTAGATGTATATTTTTATACACATTTATTTGCACATACTTATTCTTTAAATATTAATAAAATATTTAAAATAATACATGGTTATTTTTAAATTAGATTTATTTTTTATTTCAACTTTGTACAAAAAAAAATAACAGCTTTACATTTTCAAACCCTGATTAAAAAAAAAAAAGTATAAAAAAAGGAGAATCAAAGGTTAATGTTCCTTAAAATTCCTAAAAATTCGGATTTTAAGTTTATTTTTAATCACAATTTGGGACAAAATATTGTAATTGATACTGAATATTGATATTGATATTGAATGATCCAGTTTACAAAATACCCATATTTACATTTATTTTGTAATATGTTTTTCATTTCCGTTATATGTAATCTTTAAGAAAAATGTTTTAATATAGTATAGTAAATATTTATAATATATTTCAAGGTTTTTTTTTTGTTTATATATATATATATATATATATATATATAAGTATATATATATAATACATATTTTCGTATATAAAATATTATTAATTATAATAATTATAATATATAGAAAAAATATATAGAAATATTTACATATATACTTATTATATATTTAAATATGTACTCATACTATATTAAATGTATGTATGTTTAATGTTAATATATTTAATGTTTGTTAACTTATTTTTATATTTATATTTTTTAATATTTTAAAAAAATTTTTTATTTTATATAACTGTATTATATATATATATATATATATATATATATATATATATATATATATATATATATATATATATATATATATATATATATATATATATATATATATATATATATTTATATATATATATATCAAAATATTGAATGTAAATATGGTTATTTTGTTAACTGTTTTTTACCGTTAATTTATAATTACAAGTAAATTTACAGTAAAAAATGTAAAAACAATTTGTGTATATACTGTACGTATTTATGTAAATAATAATTTACTGAATTCAGTGAAGTCATGTGACAATGCTGCAATCAATTTGAAATATTTATTGGTTCATAATGCACACTGTTTCACATGCAACTTAGGCTGCATGCTGCATAGTAGTTTCCATTCAGAAACATACATCAGAGCTGGAAAAGTAAAACTAATGAGACACCAAGTAAGAGAGAGCACAAATATACAGCATAAAGCATAAAAAGACAAGAGGAAAAATAGTGAACTTGAGAGACGTGTTCGAGGAGAGCAGAGATAAAAGGATCTGACGCTAAAGTCAGAGGATGAAAAAAGAACAAATAGGGATAAAAATGCCAAAAACAGAAATAAACAAGGCACGCACAAGACGTTGGCTGAGCTCTGGCCCACACAGCCACCAATGGCGTTCAAACAGCCGTTAGCCTAAGGTAAGGCTCATTAGCATGATTAATGAGCTCAGCACTTATTAGCAGAATACAACAGAACGTACAGCTTGTTCATTTACTTAGTTTCAGCCATTCTGAAGCCATCTTCCAAAACCTAGCGAGACGCCTACTTAGACAGCATTCATCCGGCGCATTCCCTGTTCCACAAGGTAGGTGGAAAATAACACAGCCGCAAGAAACCTCATTTAGACACAAATCTAAGGCAGCACTGCATCCTTCACGAAGAAAACAGTGTGACAAACACTTAAGTGAATACTTTAAGATGGTGGATGCCAACTATATGTAATTACGTATTGAAAATATTGAATATACACAGTAAAAACTATACAAATGTACACAAAATCAATCTGGACTATGTATCTTTATGCTAATTTGAGTATTATGCCGTTAGCACGTTATCATCAAACTTTGTTGTAGCAACTTTGTTTTGCATTAATACTAAAAGTATCATTAAAAATTATTTACTGAAATAAAAACAGACTATTTTACTCCTTTGTATGTGCAACATATTTTTAAGGCATATTAGTGCATCAAACGTAAAAAAGTAAACTGACAACGTTAACTTCATAGTATAATAAAATCAACTGAAAGTGCCGTTTCTCCTGTAGTTCTCCTGAGTATTACTATTTAGTCACATGCTAACATCAAACTATTGGAATATAAATAGTTAAAAATGCGCTATTTTATTCAGAACTTGTCCGTATATGTATTTTTGTTAATTTGAGTATTGCGTTGTTATCTTAGCATCATTAACTCTTTCACAATAAATTTTAGTATTCTTGTAAATGAACCTGTTTTGCGTCAATACTAAAAATATTTGTTGAAATAGTCATTATTTTAGTTAGACTGAACTATTTTACTCATTTGTATGAGAAACGTATTTTAAAGCTTATTAAGAGTATAGTAATGTAAACATAACATGCTAACGTCTTCCTATAATAAAATCAACTGAAAGTGTCATTTCTCCTGTAGATCTCATGAGCATCGCTGTTTAGCAACACTCTATCAAACTACTGCAATGTATGTTTAAAATACACAATTTTATTCAAAACTTATCTGTACTATGTATTTTTATGCTAATTTGAGTTGCATTGTTAGCTTAGTAGCATTTTATCATCAAACTCTTAGAGAATCAGATTTAGCATTCTTAAACCATTCAGTATCACATCGATACTGAAAATAATTCATGAAATCAGTTCAATTTAAATAAAAATACCAGCTGTTTTACTCATTTGTATGTGAAACATATTTTTAAGGCTTACTAGAGTATTGCAATGTAAACACAACAACACGCTAATGTCAAGCTCCAATTCAATCAATTGAAAGTGCTGTTTCTCCTGTAGTTCTCATGAGTATCGCTATTTAGTCACATGCTAGCATCAAACTATTGGAATACAAATAGTTAAAGTGTGCACTTTTTTTCAAAACATGTGTACTATGTATTTGATGCTTATTTGAGTATCGCATTGTTAGCCTAGTAGCATCAATCAATCAAGCAACAGTAATAAATTTTAGTATTCTTGTAAATAGAGCGTCGATACTGGAAATAATTGATAAAATAGTTCAATCTAACTAAAAGATTCATTATCATTATCAGCTGGCTGTCTGGTGTACTCTCAACAACCTGGAGCTTAACACGCTCAAAACAGTGGAGGTGATCGTGGACTTCAGGAGAAACCCCCCTGCTCTCCCCCCACTAACCATCATGAACAGCACTGTGACTGCAGTGGAGTCATTCAGGTTCCTGGGCACCACCATCTCTCAGGACCTGAAGTGGGACATTCACATTGACTCCATTGTGAAAAAGGCCCAGCAGAGGTTGTACTTCCTTCGCCAGCTGAGGAAGTTTAACCTGCCACAGGAGCTGCTTAAACAGTTCTACTCCGCCATCATTGAATCCGTCCTCTGCACTTCAGTAACTGTCTGGTTCAGCTCAGCTACTAAATCTGACCTCAGAAGACTACAAAGGGTAGTCCGGACTGCAGAGAGAATCATGGGTACAACCCTCCTGTCTATTCAAGAACTGTACTTATCCAGAGTGAGAAAAAGGGCTGGCAAAATCACTCTGGACCCCTCACATCCAGCACACTCCCTGTTTGAACTGTTGCCATCTGGTCGACGCTACAGAGCTCTGAGCACCAGAATGGCCAGACACAGGAACAGTTTCTTCCACCAGGCAATCCATCTAATGAACATTTGACAATAACTGTGGAACACATTACACTATTTATTTTTACAGACACATATACTTATTATCTAACACACATACTTAGTGTACACTTAAATTATTATTTTTTTGCACATAATATACCTGTACATACATAACTGCTCGTAATATATCTGCCATACAATTGTCAATTTGTATATTGTCATTCCTTACCTACTGATTTGTATTTTTTGTGTTTTTTTTATTCTTTTATTGTGTGTTTTTTGTTTCTGTCATTCTGTTGCACTGCGGAGCTTCTGCTTCTGTCACGAAACAAATTCCTCGTATGTGTAAACATACCTGGCAATAAAGCTCATTCTGATTCTGATTCTGATTCTGATTATTTTACTTACTTTTTTTTATATATAACATACTTTTAAGGCTTATTAAAGTATCACAATGTAAACATGAGAACATGCTAACCTTGCTATGATAAAATCAACTGAAAGTACCATGTTTCCTGTAGTTTGCTAATCGTTGAAATACAAGTAGTTAAAAAGTTTACTCAGAACGTGTCTGTACTATGTATTTTTATGCTGAGTATAGTGCTGTTAGCTTATAGTAGCATGATTTCATAAAAAAAGAATAAAAAATCAGTAAAATAGTTAAAATGGACTTTTACTCGTAATTTGTATGTGCAACATACTTTTAAGGCTTATTAGAATATGTAAACATGCTAATCCTACTACAATAATCACTTAAAAACACTGTTTCTCTTGTAGGTCCCATTATCGCTATTTAGCAACATGCTAACATCAAACTATTTTTTTAACTACTTGTGCGCCATTTTCGAGCATTAATTTTATATGAATTCTTATTAGATCAATACTGAAATCCATTTTACCCAAAACTTGTGCACGCTTTGTATCTCCTATGTTTATTAGAGTATCACATCATTAGATTACCAGTATGCTAATGTTAAACTTTATCGCAGTCAATTAAGAGTTGGTTCTCATGAGTAGAGCTCTTTTGTGAGGTTCACTTGCCATGCAAAGCTGCTGTCTATGAAGTGCACTACAAATAACTCACTTATGAGATTTGGCTGCCCATGCTGGCAGTCGATAGCATGACGGCTCACTAGCGTTTTGGAACAGATCTTGAGAGAAACTACTGTCTCTCATTACGACTTGAAAGAGAGAGCAAGCGAGAATACAACGCATCGCTGTGGCTGTAACTGCTGCCCTTGAGCCTGTGGCAAGTCCACACTATGATGGGTATTACCTACAATGCCATGCTCTCTGGCGGGCGCTCAACCGCTTGCAGTGGGTTGGTCAAACATAATACATCTCTCAACGCACACACATGCACACACTCTGACAGATACCTCTTGTCAGGAGGGGTTTCTTGGCTGGGTGGTTCTTCCTGTAGGTCTGGCAGATTGGCAAAGTCGTCCTGCTCGGCCAATCCGATCGCGAGAGAGAGAACCACCATTTTTCCTTCCCTTCACCAAGAAAATGACACATAAAGAGAGAGCAGTAAAGTGCAGAAAGTAAGAGTTGAGAGTGAGAGGAAACACAAGAAGAAGAAACTGTTAGTCGGCAGCAGATATTATTATTGTTGAGTTTGGGATATCAGCCCTAATTCCTCAGACCACACTGCACATGTTCTGTTTTATGGCAGCTGATTTACAAATATGCGCTTTTTAATATTAATGCGTTCTCTAGATTTCTCATCAGCCAGTTGCACATATACATACAGTCTCTGTGTTGTTATATGAAGAAACCTTGCAGCTTGAGATGTAACACAGCTTTTCTTAAAGGAATAGTTCACTCAAAAGTAAATTCATTATTTACTCACCGCCAGGTTGTTTCAAGTTGGTCCCCATTGACTTCCACAGTATTTTTCCCTACTATGGAAGTCAGTGGCTACTGGCAACTATTTAAAATAACATCTTTTGCGTTCAACAGAAGAAAGAAAGTCCTACAGGTTTGGAACCATAGATCCCTCATTTGACCACTACAAGCATGTAGACGAGTCCGCCATCAACAGTCAACTTGACGTCATTCACCATAATAGTCAATGACGAAGATGTTTTACTAATTTGCTGGTATTTTTTTCCATTTGCACGTGTTTTCTAAGTTGCAGCTCATTGAGTTCTCTCGGCCATGGTACTCAAGGGTTCGTAGACCATCGGCTGTGCAGGATTGAGGCATCTTCAAATATTCATTGATTATTATAGTGAATGGCGTTAAGTTGACCCTTCTAATATGGCGGACGGCTTACATATAGCGGCCCATAGAAACAGTCGCTAATGAGGCATCTACATATACATATCTATGTTTGGAACTTGAGAGTGAGGAAATGACAGAATCAGCATTTTTGGGTGATCTATCCCTTTCTAAGGCCTGTTCACACTAAGAATGATACCTATAAGGATAAGTACAATGATAAATATAATGGCATCTACACTAATAATGTTCAGTTTATCATATGTATGCTGCAGTTTTTTATGGTCTGTCGCTATAAATGTTCTTTAATTGTTCTATAATGTCAGGTGGATTCTGATTGGTTGTCAATGTTTTTACCATTCATAAGCTGGAAAAAAATCATTCTGAAAGTAATTCCTATTATATCGCCATCTGTGTTATTACACGAAGGTCAGTGCATACTGCTTGTGATGCAAATTTTGTCATCAGAATAGTATGCACATACTACACGTGCACCATCTGATTTTTGTACTTTGTACAAAAAGGTCAAACATGCAGAGGTTGCACTTTGTACGCAGAGGTCGTATTGACTAGGTTTTGCACTAATCAGTTGTTCCACAAGGTGGCAGTACTGGCCCGGGCCACTGTTTCACAGTAGAAAATGACACTAAAGTAACGTTTTACACTGAGATGATAACAGTATCGTTTTAAAGCCACCAAAATGCCGTAGACGTGTAAATGAATGGCCAAAACGCATAAAACGTTACATATTTAGTTGAAAACAGTTTACTGTATTGCAGTTTTGCATTTAAACAAAATCAATATTTTATGTCAGATTTGTTTGCATATTTAATGTTAGGTAGTAATTTGTTTAGGTATGTCAATTCAAATCAGACATCCTTTTTATGTCTTACTCTGTGTGAATAGTTCTCCGGTCATTCCCGTCCCGTTTAGAGCAGCTCTCAATGTTAACAGGCCTGTAAACACTCAAACTCACATTCTCTGGCACACACACATTGATTTACTGTCCTCTTCACTCAACACATTGTCTGGATCTTCTCTCTGCACCGGTCTCACTCTCTCCCTCTTTCACTGGTGTTTTCATCCCTCTCTTCCTCTCTTCAGCCTAAATTGAGGGCCGTTAGAGAGATCTGGACTAATTGTTTCTATTTGAGAGTGCCGTGTGTGTGTGTGGTGTCGGCACTGAGCTGCTGCTTTCTGGGTCACTGCTCACCCTCTTTCTTCTCTTCTCTTTCTTACATTCTTCATTTTTCTCTCTCCTTACAAATCCCCCTCATCTCTGAGCCTCAACCTCTCTCTAATATCCTGCTATTAAACTCCTCTTAAACAGCTTTTTGAAAGCCACCATTTGATCTTAAAGGAACAGTTTACATTCTTAGGTTTACCAACGCATATTGTTACAATATTCTATATGCTTCTCTATATTATTTTGTCTTTATTTCTGAAGTTAATTATTAGAATAAAAATAAATTAAAATCTTTAGCAAATGTCAAAATGAATATTATTTTTTCCATTTTTCTTCTCTCTCCTGCTGTAAATCCATCCGTTCCTTCATATTCTCCAGGGCTTCCATCCATTTTGGCACACTAAAGCTATTTTTACCTTTCAGAATTTAATGGCTGCAAAAAATAGCTCTGGCTGGTCCGGCTACACACTCGCATACATATGACACACACTCGTGCGTGCAACCAACAGGAATCATAATTGTCAAAGCAATAAAAAGAGGCACTTTTCCGGGGAGAGCCGTACAGGCGAATGTTCGGGGATGTTCACAGGACCACTGATAACACACCAACAACCCTTAATTACACCCCACCTCCCTCTTCCTCTCTTTCTTTCTTCATCCTCCCTTTCTTGTTCTGCTTTTCTCTGTCTCTATGTCAGACCCAAGGCCGTGTATGTGTGTCAATGACATCCCCCTTTAACCAGCGGAGATGAAATATTTAGTCTTCCCAGCATAAGCGGAACAAGGATGTTTTGGGAATGGCATACTTCCATACTATTTTTGCAGTATGCATATTGTTCACAGATTGTGAATTCTCTGTATGCATGAAATTATTTACTGCGTTTGCTAAAATACACAGTATGCAAACCTCAAGGACGACTCTATTCCACAATGCATTTATTTTTATATTTTGAATCTAAAACAATATCATCAGCCCTTATTTCATCTCTTTCTCTAGGACATTATTGTAAGGTTTCTGCAGGTAAAATTAAGACTTTTTAAAAGACCTTTATCAGACCAAGTAAAGAAAATATAAGGAATAAATTGAAGAGAACACAATATAGTCTCTAAATAATAGTGTCTATTATCAACTTCATCTGAAAATACAACTTTCAACAGATCTCCATTACTCTCCATCTCCATGATTGCTTAAAATGTTCTTCTTCAGTGTTTTTGCTTTTTTAAGTCCTGTTTTCCATTAAAAATGTCTAAAGATTCTTCTCAGGATACACTGACTTTGAGAAGCAAAGTCTTGCTTTCTGAGAAATTGATCAACATGAACTGAGTTTATGAATATAAAAAAAATAAAAATTGCCTGTGGGCTCAATTCAAACTTAATTCAAAAGGAAAACCAGTTTTTATACCCTATTGACAGATATTCATTATTGTTTTATGCATAATATTGCTTAATTTTGTTAAAATTACTAAAAATCTTTAATTAAAATCTTCATTTTGCTTTTTAAGTAACTGTATCTTAATTTAAGGATGCTTATATATTCGCCATGGAAATCAAGACATAAATATGAAGATTTCATTTTTAGCAATGCATGCAACAGTTAATACCATGACTTTGATGAATTTAAGACTTTGATTTAAGACCTTTCTAAGGCCTTAATTTGTGAAAGGGTTAATGTAGACTTTAAGGGCCTGAAGAAACACTGTTATTTGATCAATCCACCAAAATATTGCATACAACTGGTAAAATAGAGAAATAATCTGGCTAAAGTAACCAGATGCTAAATTAAACATGCAACATAGTCATTTCATGTGACGGCTGTGTGTACCTGTAACAATGCACATACTGCATATAGAAATGTTCCAGTTATCCATACCAGAAATCAAAAGACAAATATTGAAGGTCATCCGACATTAAATGCATACAGAAAATCTCCAGAGCATATACTACTGCAAACTGCAGCAATAGTAATAGTAGTATGGTAGTATGCATTTCTAAACTTTGACTCAGACTCTATTTACCCAATTTTTTTCTCTTTTCTTCCTCTGGCTTGGAGTAACAATCCATTTTGAGAGTAATGATTCAGAGGACAGTAAATCAATGCTTCAGGGTTAACGTGAATCTGTTGCGAAGACTTTAACCTCAACACCTGTCTGCGTATAAAAACAATCAAACACACATACAACAAACTGTGTAAACAAAAATGAATATCCAAACATACACATTTAATGGAATAATTAACCAATAAATATACTCTTTATAATGTCACCAACCCCTATGACAGATTTTCTTAACAGAAACCTTACAATTTGATATGTAAGCAGCTTCTTTCCCCAAAATGTTATTATGTAATTATATAAATTGTTGCATCTCCGAAGGCAGACAAGCTGCAAAAATGCAGAAAAGTACATTTAAAATTGTCCATACAAATGTGCTATATTGTAATTCTTCTGAACATATACGAAGTACTTTGACTGCTGTTATAGTACTTTTTTTGTCCATTATGTCCAAAGAACAGCATCAACATCATACAGATTTGGAACAACATGACAGTGAGTAAATGATGACCGTAAATTGGATTAAAACAGAAATAAAATAACATATAAATATTAGATGAAAATCTTCAACCTAAATGAAAAATAGAAATATTGTAAATAACTGAAATAAGTATAAAAATGTCTAAAATAAGCTAAATAGAAATACTAAAGAACAAAAACTAAAAAATGACAAAAGCACATCAAATTAATAAAACTGAAATGAAAACCAAAAATATAAAAATAAAAGCCATTTAAAACATGAGCAAATACTATAACAACATATACTGTAAATAATACTAAAATAACACTAACTACTACTTCAATCACCGGGCAGAACTGGAAAAATGAGACGATGATAAAGAGAAGGATGAAGAATACATATCAAGCACAAGAAGTGCATCTGAAGAATGAGTGTAAATATCATGTGGCACAGGTTGAACTGCCATAATGGCATTTGTAGAAAATATTCAGCAGCCTTTCACTTAAAAGTCTTTTTCAAGCCTGTCATAAAAAGCTGTTGACCTAGCAGTGCGTGAAGACACCTAGCTATTCATCACTGAATCGCTGTGTTTAAATGTGAAAATTACAGGCCTTCTCTCACTCCGACCCCATTCTGGAAAGCATCTATTATAATTCAATTAAATGCGTCACAACAGAGGCAAACGTCGCATACGCACAACTGAGGCAGGCTTACAAATTCAACCATGTTACATCACTTGAGAACCATGAAATCCATCAATCACGCCGATTTGCTGTGTGTTCACGTGTGGATAATCTTGGGAAATTAGATGATGTTCAGTCGCGTTAATTGTTTGTCATTTGAGCTGAGACCTGCTCTCCCTTCCTTTGCAGGTCACGCAGTGGCAGGCGGAGAGATTTACAGAGACGGAGTTAAACGCTGTTATATAAACCCAACCAGAGCGTCTATTAAAGACCTGTAGCCCCTGTCAAGCTGTTGTTATGTGCTGCAGTCGGTTGATAGTCTGCAGTCCTGTTCACTCAATAAGTCATGGCTATTCTAGGGCATTATGTTTCAGACTTCGAATAAACTACCCTGTTTGAAAACAAAAGACCGAACATAAGTGTAACAAAGGGATATTAAAAGGATGGCTGACCAAAAAAAATAACATTTTGCCATCATTTACTCACTCTCATGTCATTCCAAAACCCATATTTTTTCTTCCATGAAACACAAAATCTGTAAAACAGCTTATGTAAAATATATATCAAAAAATCTAATTTGCATATGTGCATTTTAAAACTTGTAATGTAATAGTAATTCATGTTTTGCATCGAAAGTGCAACAGTTTAATTTAATAACGCAACATTTGAGAACTATTGTGTAAATTCAGTAAAGATCAGTAAATTTATCTTGCATATAAGTATAAATATAACTTTAGAATACTTTGTATATAGTGCACAAGTTGTATGGACTACTTTTATGGTGTTTAGAAAGAAGAAAGGCAAACTGTTGTGGCATTACATACATGATGATAAAATTAACATTTTGGAGTGAACTGTCCCTTTAAACACAGTAGAAGCACATTAAACATTCATAAACACACTCATATGCAGGCAAACACATGCCCAAACACAAACGCATGTGCTGACACACATACATAATATTAGTCCCGGTACCAAATCTCCAGTGGTCCCCTGAGGTCCTAAAATGTGTCATATTTAAACCAGCTGAGGCAGGCCGCACACAAGGCAATATTCAGCTATATAAAACAGAACGTCACAAAACAGCACATCAGTGCAGTGTGCTGAGGGAGGGGAGTGATATTCTGCTGCGGGTTCTTAAATATAGTGTGACAGAATGAACGACTGTCTGACAGGGTCTGGAGACAGACAGGTGTAGAGGAAGAGAGACGAAGGTGCAGGAACAGAGGCGAGGACAAACAAGAAGAGGCACACAGATCATTTTCAACTGAACTCTGGGAGATTTACGCTGTTTAAATAGCTCTATTATTTCCAGTACTAAAGCAGTGCTAGTATTTATGAAGCAACCCAGAGAAAGGGAAGTGATGCAGTCTGAAATATTTTCCAAATAATGCATGACCTTTCATAAAAATGTGCAAAAATGATAACTTTAGGTTCACCCAAAATTGAGTGATTTCTTTTGTGGAATACAAAATAGGATGTTTTGGAGAATGATGATTTACCACTGCTCTTTTCCTTACAATAAAAAATTAATGATGACGGACACTATTGAGCTCTAAAAAAGACAAACAGCATCATAAAAGTAGTCCATATGACTATATAATCACTTTATAGACACGTCTTGATATGGTATATTTGAATATACAAGAATGCAAATGAAATTGAGTTGTGGCGACCCTTTGTAACAAATATGACTTATATTTTGGCCTTCTCCAGGCACAAAGTTATCATTTCACTTCAAAAGATTTGGAAATCAGTGCAAGAGTCAGCTGGATCCTTGTTATGTTGCTCCTTTAGTCACTTTTGTAGCTTTAAAAGCCCAAGTCACTGTATCCCTTTATTTAATGGAAAAGAGCAGTGTGATCATTCCACTAAACTGCTCTTTTCCTGCTCTACTGAAGAAAGAACGTTGTATGGGTTTGGAACTATGTGAGGATTAGTCAATGTCAGAATTTTCATTTTTGGGTGAAAATGTCCAATTATTCCTATTCCTATTCCCAACCATACCCATCCCCCCCTCAACCAAAACTGCATGTTTTCCATGTCTCTTAAATCAAACACACCTGTTTCAGATCATCAGCTTATAAGTAGAGACTGGGTGTGTCAGACAAAGGAGAGATACAAAATGTGCAGTGTTGGTGGGGCTCAAGGAATGTGGTTAGGAACCACTGTCCTAAACAATTGGTAAAGTACTTAGACAAGACTGATGAAGTTAGTTACATACAAATACAGGACAAAAAGGCATGCACAGGACAGACCCACACAGGAAGCAACTTACAGGAAGGATTTAACGTCCAGGCCTCGTTTCTTCATCTGACCCATCATGTGATCCACACTGCCAGGGTTCCCACCAGAGGCCTGCCCCTCAGCACCTCCTGGCCTATAACGTGAAGCTCCGCCACCTGCTGGGACGCCCCTGGAACTCCTTGAGCCAGCCCCGCCCCCTCCCCCAGGCCCCGCGCCTCCGCCCCCTCCGCTACCCGGCTGGGTGTGCAGCTGACCCAGACTCTGAGAGATGGGTGGTCTGCTGTCCAAACTTGGGGCCTGGATCAAGGGTTGCTGGAGGCTCTGCTGACGCAGCAATGTGCGGGGCCGAGGCATCGCCCCCATAGATGGGATGTTGTCCAAGGTCTCAACTGAGGAGAGGGCATGGTCGGACAAACTGTGTGGGCAGAGCAGGAGAGAGGGCAAAGAGCGAGACGAAGAAGGGTGGGAGCGACAGAGGGAGGGACGAGGAAGGAGGAGGAGAGAAGGTGGGACAAGAGCAAAAGGGCGGGGACGAGGAGAAGGATCCAAGGAGGATTTGGAAGGGGTCGGAGGAGGAGCAGGGGACACAGATGGGCATGGAGGAAGAGGAGACGACAGGTTGAAAGGAAAGAGTTTGGAATCCGGGTGAAGGAGAGTCAGGGAGTCGGTCAAAGACAGGAGAGGTGATAACGGAGAAATAGAGGAGGATGAGAGGTTCAGGGATGGATGAGGGCAGAACGGAACAGCCAGAGAAGAAAAGGACAATGAACAGATGGTGTCGTCCGAAGGAGAAGGGGGTAGAGAAGCGGGAGGAGAAGAAGGAGGAGGAGGATGCGGAGTGCGAGGTGTAGGTGGGGAGAGGAGGAGAAGGAGAAAAAAGGAAATAAGCGTCAAACAGAGGCAGTAGCCACCGTAACACAGGTAGCAGAAGAGACCACAGCCGCCCTGGTCTGCATGCGTCTGCAAGTGTGCGTGTCCGTTCCCGGCCCGAGCGTGACTTCCTTGAGCCGACAGCGAGCGGTGAGCGTGCGCATGTGTCTGGGAGGTGTGTGCGGCCTGCTTGCGGCCCGCTCCCGTGCGTGCCTGACTGGATCTCGGCATGTGACGCGTCTGCCCTGAACGACCGTGCGCATGTGTGTGCCGCGGCGTGTGTGGCGTCAGTCGGCCACCACCGGTTCTTCCGGGAGACTGTTTTTTGGTCTGCTGAGAGCCTCCCATCTTCACACATTCCTTTCCTCCCTTTCTTCTCTTAACTTTGCATGTCGTTTCTTGCGACACTCGTTTTAAGTAACACCACGGCCCCCTGTGTCCGTTCAGCAGCCAACCAACTACGCTGGCTCATCCGTCATTCTTTTGTCCTCTCCACCCCTCCCTTTGCAATTACATCCCTCCATTTCGCTTATTAGCCCTGTTTCACTCTGATCTCAAAACTGTGTCAAATTCACCTTGGAAACTTCACAATGAGTTTCACCTGAGCTGAAAACATGATTCCTTTAAAGATTCACTGGCTTTTATATCCAGCTTGCCCAATCACAGCAATCCCACACTCTCAGACAAAATGTGCACAAACTGTACCTTTAGGGTACAACAGCTTGTCACTGGGGCAATATCCTTAAAGGAGGAGTGTCCAGGGCCACTGTTCTGCAGAGTTTAGCCCTTAGCCCAGTTAAACACAACTGAACCCGCTAATCAAGGTCTTCAGGCTTGAAACTGCTAGGCAGGTGTATTGGGGAAAGTTGGAGCTTAACTATACAGGACGTTGGCCCTCCAGGAGCAGGTTTGGACATCCTTGCCTTAAAGGGACATCTTTGAACCCTATTTATCCCTAAAAGGTTCATACTCGCACCTTAATGGTACATTTTACTACTCTAATGTACTAATGTGCACCTTTTAAGAGTAGATCGGTGACAAGTGTCAGGCTGCTTTACCCCAAAGATAATTTTTTTGCACATTTTGTTTTGACAGTGCCTGTCAGTGAACATTTTAAAGAATTAATTAAAAACATTTCAGAGTGATTTAGAGCTGAATGTAATAAAAAGTTTATGGTACATAACAAAAACTTGCTCCAGTGGAGGAAAACCATCCTGATATTAAACTCAGCATGAAAAGGCATTCACATCCCATTTTACTTCTGTAATGTGACATACTTTTATGTGAAACAGGATAATTTATAAGGAAATGCTGCCTTCAAATACAATGTGACGAATAAAATTTTGGTTGCAGAAACATTCAAGAATTTCTCACTTTTCACTTCACAGGAGATATTTTTAATGGTTTTGCATCATAATAAAGGGAACATTAGGTGTGTAATTTATGCTTTTTACATGAAATGTAGTTGTCAAGACTTTATAAAGGCTGTATTACGTGCAACAGTAGCCTAAAACAATGACTAAATATCTATTTGACTATTAGTTAATATTATCTTCTTATTCAGTGTCTTATGTTAACATTTTTTCCTTTCACCCTTCACAGTAGGACAAGGAACATGTATTAATAAAGTAAACCGGGACAAATTTAGTTTCATGTAGACATTAATGAGCTGGCATAGGGCATGACTGGCACCAGCTGAACTGGTTAAGCTGGTTAAGCTGGTAAAGGGCATCAGGTAGTTGCAGGACAAACACCAGGGGGCAAAACAAGCATAGTCGAGAACAAGATGTAGGCAAGAAAGAGAGACAGAGGAAGAGAGAGACCAGGAAAAGAGGGTGTGAGACACAAACACAAGAGACAGACACATATAGCTGCCTTAAAATAGAATCCAATTACTGATGGGGAAAAACGTAGGGAGTGTTGAGAGAGAAGAGAAGAATGAGGACTGGTGGTATGGATGGAGTGTGAGAAGAGAGATGTGAGATGAAGAGAGAATATGTGAGGTGCTGGGGGAGAGGAGGTGTTAGCGAAGGGTGTGAATAAAACTTAAATTGAGTCCCGGTGTGTACAGTTTGTGTGCGCAACACTTGCTTTGTGAACGTCTACACACAAGCGGCACACGCATACAGTAGCGTTGTAGCAGCTCTGGGTTTGTTTTGGTTTGGCAAGGTTGTGTTTTGTGAGGTTTGGTACCTTATTCACGTCAATTCATGTTCATTTGTTCAATTCCTTTACTGTGTCTTGTTAATAAGTCTCAATATAATCAACATGAAATCAAAACTGTCACAACTTAGTACATGTTCCTGGCATTATTTTTGCACAATTCAAACAATGACACAAATTGTGTTATTTAGTGGCTGCTTTTCGCAATCCAGTTCACAATTCTGATGGATAAAATAACCCATGTGATAAATGATTAAATAAATAAATATATTGTGAAATATGTTGTAAATAGCATTGCTTAAGGAAAGATGTTTTTCAAATATATATATATATATATATATATATATATATATATATATATATATATATATACATACATACATACATACATACATACATACATACATACATATATAATATATATGTATGTATGTATGTATGTATGTATGTATGTATGTATATATATATATATATTAGTTATGTGAAAGTATTTAATTTTTTGATCGCAGTTTTTTGATGATGATTTTTAGTTTTTTGAGATTGATCGCTGGTTTGAATTGCACGTGTAAAATTCTGTTATTTTGCATATCAAGGCAGTTCTAAGCCCATAATGTAGAATATCTTACCAGCGTTTTCATTGGGAATCAAAAGAACACAAAATTTCCTTTTTGAACTTTTTTTATTAAAAAAAAAAAGTGCAATGTAGACCAACTTCCAAATATTAGGAGGAATAAAGTAACGCAGTGCTTACTTTGAGAGATTACATTTATCAGGCCACTCTCTTAAGCTACTTCAAAAATAAACAATAACATTATTAGCAAAACAATTCCTAGCTGGAAATAACCAGCAATCAAGTAATATGTAACACTGGTAGGAAATTTCTAACTCGCTTATGACAAACAGAACAGTCTAAAAACATTGACGGCCACAGCGGGATATTTGTAACATTTTCTAGTTTTAAATGAAGAATGTCATCCTTGTAATTAACCTGTGCTGAACATGGATGAAAAAAAAGTCCAAATGACAGTAAGATTAAATGAAAAATAGTGCATGATTGGATATGGGATTCAGAACTATCTGAGTTCTAAGTTGTCTCTCCTATTTCTTTTCTTTAACCCAATTGCTAACACACACCAGTCTGGTGACATTAGCAGTGGACAGTGCTGCTCTCTTTTTTTGCAAAATGTGACCAGAGAGTGAGAACAGTCTTTCACACGGTACCGTTGTTGCAGGTGTAGCCAGATATTTTTGTGCTAGAGGTGCCAAGGTTGGGTAGGCCCTTGCGTGTCCAGACCACCATTCCAATGGACAGTCATCAATGGAGATGCTGGGCTCACCTCTGTACCGATCCACAGACGTGTCAGATGCTGGGTCTTCTTCATCATCTGAATCTGATGCAGCAGCTAACAGAAAGTGCATCTTCTTTTTAGGTGGACCTGGCTCAGGTTCTCTACGAGGCTCAGGTTGCTGGGCACTCTCCTCTTTAATCAACTTCCAGACTTCCTCCCTTTCAGATCTGGGAAGGCATTTCAGATCCTTAAATCTGGGTGTCAAGCGCTGTTGCCACTTTCAACCACTGGAGATTGGTGCTTTGTTTTCGCTTTGATAGGTCAGATGTGAAGGCCGCTTTAAACCGGAGCACATAACCTGGATCATCGTCAGAACCAGTCATCAACCGGAACAAATGACACAGTGCAGGCAGGACCGCGGAGCAGGATATGTACTGTTCTCCTCCCAAAAGCTCAGTCACATATCTGCCAAGAAACATAAAGCTCAATCAATTACCAGTTATAAAAAAAAAAAATAAAAAAAAAGGATGAAGTTAAGCTCCAGTGAAATAAAATTCTAAAAACTCAATTTTTAGAGCATGTGTGTAGGCCTTCCTCCTCTTCATCTTACAGTGCTTTTCATATACATATAACCAATGTTTAAAGCTACAAAAGCAGCAGCATCTAATTTTTAGCAATAACTAAATGATTAAAGAGAGACTAATAAATCAAGTCACATTTTAATTTTCAACAAAACAAATTCAAAATATTTACCTGCATGGTTCAAGGAGTGTTTCAAGCTTTTCGATCTTCTCCAGTTCTGCATTAGTCAGCATGGCTGGTGTGCCTCTTTGTTGATGGAGTTCAAGTGTAGGCCTTGACAGCGTCCTTGTTTCTCAGAAGCCGGGTGATCATGCTGAGAGTGGAGTTCCACCTTGTGGAAACATCTTGGACGAGGGGCTCCTGTGGCTGTCCCAACTCCTCTTGTTGTGCTCGCAATTCAGCTGCATTTGCTGGACTATGCTTAAAATGTCCAACCAATTTTGCGGCATTTTGCCAAGACATTCTCAAGACCACTGTCACGGAGTGACATTGTGATCGATCTTTGTAAACTGTGCGCAACGAACGGCATGTG